>NC_091489.1:650140-810176 GCF_947461875.1 Haliaeetus albicilla
CTGTGGGGTGAGACAGCTTCTACGTTCTCACCCACTGATAGATGAGCTTTCCCCATTCTTCTGGTCTCCTCCACATGATCAGAAAACTGGTTTTGTTCTTATCTAACCATTCCAGGTTCCCTAAAATCAACAGGGAAAAGGTATTTAATCAGAGCACAAGTCTACAGTAACAATCAAACCCACAGATTTCACAACACATGCTGGACATTACACCCACAGGTAGCTTCAGGTACCTGCCTCTCCCTGCCCCGTGACTGCTCGCGCCAACTCCCTAACTATCTCTACCTGTACAGAAATTAATTTCTCCTTCGAGCCCCATCTTCCTCCCACAACTTCACCCACCCTGGAAAGGCAAGGTCCGGCTCCCAAGCATGGGCGATGCCGGGGAGCCGTGGTGGGCAGGGAGGGCCCCGGGACCCCGCTCAGGCAGAGCCAGGGTCCACGGCAGCTGGGCGAGCCCCAGGTCCAGCTCCCGGCAGCAGGAAGGGGCCCGCCCAGCGGCTGCCACCCTTCCTGCCTCGCTAACTACGGGTCGGGCACCGGCCGCAGGTGGGACGGACGGACGCATGACACCCACCGTTCTTGCGGAGCTCCTCCAGCACCACCTGGATGGACTCCAGCGGGAGCTTCCCTGGGCGGGGGTTAAGGAGACGCTCACCGACCGCGGGAGGCAGGGAGGGAAGGGGGCGGCAGGCGGGGCACCGGGCCCCCAAAGGATACGCTGCAGGCGGCGGTTAGCGAAGAGCGGGCTGTCCTGGGCCTCCCGCACCGTCATGGCGGGCAGCCGGTGCCGCCGGCTGTAGGCGAGCGCCAGCGCGCACCAGGCCGAGAGCTGCTTCTGCCGCGTCTCCCCGTTGGGCTGCAGCCTGCGGGGCTCCGCTCAGCGGCCGGGCCGAGGCCGGGACCGGGCGGCTCCGCGGGGGCACCCGGCGCTGCCGGCCCGGCCTAACGCCAGCCACGGCTAGGCCCGTCCCGCGCCCCCCCCCCCGTCCCGCACCTCCCAGTCCCCCCGCCCCGCCCCACCCCGGCCCCGCTGCCCCGGCCCCGGCCCCAGCCCGCGCTCACGTGAAGAACGGCGGGAAGCTGTACTGCCAGGGCCACGCGAAGCTCATCGCCGCCACCGGAACCGCCGCCGCTGCCGCCTTCCGGTCCGCCCCGCCCCGCTTCCGGCCCGCTGCGCGGTGCCCCGCCCTCCCCGCGAGGCTCCGCCCCACTGAGCCCCGCCCCGCCCCCCGGAGCCCCGCCCCCCGGAGCCCCGCCCTTCCATGACGGCGGCGGCGGCGGCCCGGCCCCTGCCCGGTGCCTGGTGCCCGGTGCCCCGCCTGTCGCGTTCCCCGCGGAGGGATGCGGGCTCCGTCCGCGCCCAGCGCTGCCCGCTGCCGCCCCGCGGCGAGAAGCTGCCGGCGAGGCCGTGCCGGGTCGGTGCTGGCGGCAGGAGCGGGCCCGGGGGGCCGTGGCGGGAACGAGCGGCGGAAGAACCAGCGCCACGCGTGGGGGAAGAAGCGTTTAATCCCCAGCCGCGGGGCCGGCGGTGGAGCGGGGGACGGGGGGGGGGAGGCGCCGCCGGCGGCACAGCGAGAACCGGCCGCCCCGGCAGCGTGTGCCGGTAACCCCGGGACCCCCCCCCGGGGCTGCTGAAGCGACCGGTGGCCCCGCAGCCCGGGGCGGGGGGGGGGGGGAGGCGGGAAGCGTGGGGCAGCGCCCGGGCGGAGGACCTGCAGGGCTACCGCTGCCCGCTTTCTGCCCGCCGCAGGCAGCAGAGGGGGGCGGCCGCGGGTGCCCGGGCATCAGCGCTAGGGCTGGGCTTTGCCGTCCTTGCTGCGCCAGATGACCAGGGTGACCAGGAAGGGGATGAGGCAGATGGGGGCGATGATCATGGCCAGCAGCACGTCCTCAGGTGGGTCGAAGTAGACCTGGTGCTCCAGGGTGCAGTTGTGGAAGTAGCGGTGGTGGCTCTGGAAGATGTACCGCTCTGCCAGCGCGTTGGGGTAGCCGTAGTGCAGGTGGTCAGCCCAGGTCTCCAGGCAGGTCTGCAGGAAGCTGTAGGGCCTGGGAAGAGAGCCGCGGGGTGCTGGGAGAGAATGGGGATGTGCGGGGGCACGGGGTGGCTGCGGGACACCAGAGGCACAGACCCCCCCCAGGTGCCCCCGAGCCCCCTGCCCTGGCCCAGCAGCATCCCTCCGGACTGCCCGGGGCTTGCCCTGCGCTCCGCTGCCTGCGCCAGCCAGCCCTGCGCAGGCAGGAGTTGCTGGAGGGGAAGGTGGCCCTGGGTCCCTCAGGCCAGGAGCTGGTGGCCCGTCGACACGGCCCGGGGGCTCTGCCCCAACCGAACACTTTCCGCTGCCTCGGGAGCCGCTCCACTTGTGTGGACCTGGGGACGGAGCGGCCACAGGTAATTCCCCCACCAAAGTGTCTCCATGTGTGGCTTCCCCAGCTGGGGACATCCCCGGAGCTGGTCAGAGCCCCTTGCCCCCCCTGCACCCCTGCAGTGCTGCCCAGGAGGGCTCTCCAGCCATCCCACCGCCCTGTACCTGCTGATGACTTTCCACTCGCACAGCTCCGACACTGTCACATTCTTCATCAGGTCGACGAAGAACTCCCAGCACTTCTGCGTGATGTTGGTGTACGTCTCTTCTGCAGGGGAAAGGTGCTGAGCGTGGGCAGCACGCCCCCACTAGAGCCCGTCCCTGCCCACGGCTGCTGGCAGGTGACACCCAGCACCCGGACTCGCGCCCAGGCCAGCACGGAAGACATGGGCACGGTGTGGGGCTGCATCCCGCAGCAGCCCCGGGGCGATGCCCGGGAGCATGGCAGGAGGGCAGGCTGCTGCTGGCTGCCCCCACTGTGGCCAATGCCAGGGAGGGCTCCATGGCACAGGCTGGCTATTTTGGGGATGGACAGAGATCACGCGGCCAGGGGAAAGGGGGGGTCACCCTGTGGTGCACAGCCGGCCCCGGCTAGGGCACCGTTGGCCCCGCAGTGCTGCCCAGCCCTCACCAAGCCCCGGCACTCACCAACAAGCTGGGCCGTCCAGTTGAACACGGCCACGGGTGGGCTCGTCCTGGCATCCTGGCCAAAGCCCTCCACCTCAGTGCCTGTGTGGCAGAGCCCGGTCCCCAGGAGCGCTGCGGAGGGGAGGGGACAGGGTCAGCGGGGGACGGGCGCTGGCAGGGCTCCATGCACGGGAGCTGCCCCGACAGAGGCTGGGTCTGCAGGAGGGAACTGGTTTCAGGTGTCCCTTGGGGGCCACTGGAGACGGTGGTCAGGGCACAGGGAAATGTGCTGTCCAGAGCCCAGCACGCACCTGGGGCCAGGGTGTTCAGCCCCCTTACAGGCAGGGGCTGTGGGGATGGGGCCAGGCTGCGGGCAGCTGCCCAACAGCTTGGAGGGGCTGTCTAGGGCCTCTGGGCCCTGGGCCGTGGGCCACAGCATAGGGGCGAGCAGTGCTCCCCACCCATGGGGAGCCAGCGCGGGGGCCGCCCCATCGCCCCAGGCAGCTGCATTGCAGCCGGACGGGGCTGGGGCAGGAAGAGGAAGCGCTGGCCACAGCACAGCACTGCCAGAGAGCCCCTCTGCCTGCCATCCGCCCCACACCCAGCACAGCCCACCATGGCCGTGGGGCACGTCCCGCCTGGCCCACTGGAGCCCCACGGCCTGAGGAAACCGCCCTGTCCATCTTCTGCCCTCAGCTGAGGGCCCATGGCGTGGGGCAGCGATGCCGGTCATGTGGTGAACCGCACCGGTGGGCTCTGCCTGGGCCACTTGTGGGGAGCTCCGGCATGGCCGGGCACTGGCTGCGGGGTGCTCCCAGGCTGGCACGGTGGCTGCAGCGAGGGCAGCCCGCCCTGTCCCGGTCTCTGTCCCCGACGGCCCCGTCCAGCCCCTCTCCGCACGGGCACGTGCGGTGCCATGGCTCCCGGCCCGGGGCTTCGCAGGGCTCCCCAGCCACTCTCTTGTGGGTCATTTGCAAAAAGATTGGGGACGAGCGTGGTGGGGGATGCCCCGCAGCGCCCGTTGCCTGCCTGCCACCGGCCCCCGGCCACGCAGACGACGGCCACCCTCGGCTCTGCCCGGCTGGCCCCGTGCCGGGGTGGGCGCTGGGCCGGGCTGAGCCAAGACCCCGGCCCCGGGCCCCACGCGCGGGAGGGCGGCCGCGTGCGGGGTGGTGCGAGGCGCGGAGCCTCCCGCCACCGGTGGCCCCGGGGCCGCCCCCCACGCACTTACCCCAGAGCAGCAGGAGCCCTCGGGAGAGGCGGCCGGAGCCCATCTGCGCGCACGGTGCCATCCTGCAAAAGCCTGCCGGCTAACGACCGGGACAAGTATTTCAATGGAAATAACAGGAAGCAACTCCTTTCCTCTGACAGGGGCAGTTTGACTACAGGAGACGTGTGAAAAATGAGATTGCTCAGCTCTGCTTTAAAGCGGCTCTCCCGGCGAGACCCCACCGCCGTGCGGCGCGGTGCCGGCCCCCGTGGGCATCGCTCCCGTGCCCCGGCACCCGGGCAGCCCGCGCCTCACCCAGCGGCCCAGAGGCTCTGCTCCCCGCGCAGCACGTCCAGTTTTACGAGGCCGCTATTTGTTTACTTGTGTATTTCTCTTTAATCCTGTCTGGGCTGGGTTGTGAAATCCCTCGTCTCCTGCGTGGAGGGCAGGCAGCCCGACAGCCGGGGGGGAGTGGACGGGGAAGCGTAATGTCCCCGGACAGGCGCTGCCGCCCAGGCGCTGGGGCGGCAGAGGGACCCATGGTCCCATCGCCACGGCTTCTGGCTCACCGGGCCACCTGCCCCATGGCGGGCATCGCCAGAGCAGCCCCCTGGCCCCTGCCTGCAGCCGGGAAGGGAAGGGCGGTGGTGCGACCTGCCCACGGGTGCAAGGCCGACGCAGGCGGGGAGATGGGGAGAGGGCAGAGACTTGGCTGACGTTGCCAGTCCTCCACCCCGATGGCTTCCTCCCGCACCGCCCAGCCCGGTGCCTGCCCGGCTCTGCTGGAGCCCCTCGGTCCTGGCGCAGCTCCCGCCTGTGGGGCCTGCATCCCCCTGCAGAGCAGCGCCACCGAGGACGAGCCCAGCCCTATGGGTCTGCAGCATTCCCACCTGAGGACCAGGCTGAGGCTGGTTGAGCTCATTTCACCTCTGGCCTGGGGCAGAGCATGAGCCCAAAGCTGCCCCTTTAACAGCCCGCCCGCGGGACGCGCAGAGCATGAATCGGAGCATGATGAAGTGCAGCTCAGAGGGAGCCTCCCTACTGCAGAAAGACGATCTCGCTGGGCTTCGTGCTCCCCGGCAAACGTCCTGGCAGAACCGCCCGACCCTCCCCAGGCAGCGGCAGCCACTGCTCCAGGGCACTGTGGGACCTTTCGCGGGCGAGTGACCGCATCTGGAAACCATCAGGCCATAGCACCCTGGGGGCAGAAGGGTTGGAGCCCCTGGTCCCGCTCTTTGTTGGAGCCACTGGAGCCTCCAGCCAGGCGGCAGCAGCCTCTGCCAGGGAGACACCCAATGATCTCAGCACGGCCCTGGGCCTGGGATGGCCGCCCCCCTCCTGGGGCATCCAGAGGGAACGGGCAGGGACAGGACAGGCAGGGATGAGACAGTGGCTGCCAGCCAAGACTTGGGGCTCCCGCCCCCCCCCCCCCCAGCCTGGCATCCCCGGTGCTCCCTGCCAGCCCCCACCCAGGGGTGCCAAGGAAGGGGCTTGGCCCATGCAGGGTAAGGACCCCAGCAGCACCTGGGACCCTTCTCCCAAAGTTCCCTGCCCTGGGGCAGATGCAGGCATCTGGAGCCCCGGGCCCAGCCTCCCCCAGTGCCACGGGACCCGCTCCATCCCCAGGGATGCCCAGACTCCCCTACCTGCTCTGCCCTGTCCCCCTCATCCTTGGCCCACTCGTCCTGCTCATTAGTTCCCAGGGCTGGGAGGGAAGGGGGCTGTTGCCAGCCCCTCGCAGGCACAGAGGCAGGCAGGGGCTGGGCAGCTGCCTGCTGGGGTTTGAGCCCCTTTCCGGGCTCTGGTGAGCGTCAAGGCGGCTGCAAGGGGCACAAGGCAGCTGAGCCCCATGGCCACAGCCACAGCCATCCTGGGGGGCAGCCCTCCTAGCCTGGGGGGCCCGGCCCCGGTGCAGTTGGTGAAGTATTCGGCGTGGACCTGCAGGAAGAAGGCGTCGAGGACGGCGCTGGGCCAGGGGCAGGAGAGCAGCTGGGCTAGCAGCTGGGTGCAGCTGGAGAGCTCGCTGTAGGTGCTGTGGAGGGGATGGCATGAGGCCGGCCTGCTGGGACAGGGACACGTGCACCACGGTGGCCCCACAAAGGCCCCGCTCCGAGCATGCATTTGGCACCGCTGGGGCTGATGCCAGCCCACCTGCTGATCTGGTCCCAGCAGCAGCGGCTGCCCTCGGGGGTGGCCATGAGGGCAGCGTGGAAGGGGGCCCAGCAGTAGAGGGAGATCCAGTCCTGGTAGGTGTCCTGGCAGCGGCCCGGCCCCCCCAGCACCTCCAGTGGTCCTGCAGAGCACCGGCCAGACCCTGGGATGCCACCCCACCCCTAGCTCTCCCCCCCGAGCCTGGTTTCAGGGGGGCTGTTTGGGGTCACCCCTGGGGAACACTCCCAGCTCTCCCCAGCGTGGGCCAGGCACCCCGTTTGCCATGTGGGAGTTCAACACATGACCTTGGGGGTCTCCATGCTGGGGCTGCCTGTGGCCGCAGGGGCCCCATGGGCTCAGCCAAGCCGGGACCCGAGCTCTTGTAAGCCCCAGCACAGACCACACAGGGCCCACTGAGGTCTCTGGGTGGATGGGGAGGACAGCCAGGATGGCAGCTCTACTCACCATCCTCATCCAGGTACAGGTAGTGACCTGGAAGGACAGACGGTGCTATTGGTGCTGGCAGGACCTGCGGGCCCACGTAAGGGCAGGGCCCCGTCCCCCAGGGGTGTGGATACCGTCTCCACCAGCAGCAGAGCCCACGGCCATGGCGAAGCTGCTGCAGCCGGGGCCAGAGCCACACTTGGACAATGGCACCAGGGTCTTACCTTCGTCCTCGAGGTCCCCATACTCAGCGTCCCCACGCCCTGCAGCAAGGACACATGGGGTATCAGGGCTCCACAGCCACGGACAGCCTCAGTGCCCAGCTGGCTGTGGGGCACAAGCCAGGGTGGTCACAGCACACTGGAGATCCCTCCTCCTCCCTGGCCAAGCTGAGCACAGCAGAGGTGACCGGGCCGAGGGGAGGGAAGGGGAGCAGGAGGGTCCTGGCTCTGTCTCGGCCTTTGCAACCGGGGCAGGGCAGCTTCTGAGCAAACACTGACCCCGTGGGCAGGGAAGTGCGTGGCAAACCCTGCCCAGAGCATCCTCCGAGAGGAGACCGGGAGGGGCCAGGGGAGCTGCCACCCAGCATAGACACGTTGGGACGGAGGGGAGAAACAGGCCAGGGACCCTATGGGGACTCGTTGCCTGGCCAAACCCTGTGCCTGACCCCCGAGTGCCTCCATGCAGCCCCCTCCGGCTGCCACCCCCGTTCCGCACCGCGCAGCAGCAGCCTCGGCAGCTGCAGGCCCAGGCTGCCCTTACCCCGCTGGAGCAGAGGAAGGAGCAGGCAGCAGAGCAGCCGCACCCCGGGGCGCATCTTCCCACCGCCGTGCCCGCTGTGGCCGGGCTGGGGCTGTGACCGGGCATTTATCCCGGTCCCCGGCCTGGCCCAGCGCTGCCCACCTGCTCCTGAGCCAATGCCCGGGAAGGTCGGGGGGACGCCGGGCTCCCGCCCCGCCTGACTCAGCGAAGCTCCAGAGGCATCAGATGCGGGGCTGCGGGTATGGACCGGCCCTGCTTGTCTTCCGCGGTCACCCTGGCGGGGCCGCCCGCCCCCCGCTCCCCCCACGCCGGGAAGAGGCGCCCCGGAGCCCGGACGGCCCGGGGGCGCGGAGCCGCCGCTCCGGGGCAGCCCCCGGCCCCCGTCCGGCGGGGCCGGGGCAGCCGGCGCCCCGCACCGCGGCGTGCGGTGGGGAAGGACGGGGCCCCCGCCGGGGCAGGACCCAGCACCGCCCGCTCCCCGCCGCCGGGGCCCCCGGAGCAGGAAGGCCGCCGCCAACAGCCGCTTCCTGCCCGGCGCCGCCGCAGGAAGCCCGGGGCCCGCCCGGCCGCGGGGACCGGCCCCGCCATCGTCCCGCGGCGAGGCGGCACCCGCGTCCCCCGGGGCGCCGGGCCCGTCCCCGCCCGCTCTGCGGCCCCGGCGGCGGGGCCCAGAAGGGCCGCGACCGCCGGAGCCGGGGCCGCCGGGGCGCCCCGTCGGGGAGCGCGGCACCGCCGGCCCAGGCTGCCCCCGGGCCCGGAGGGCGGCAAAGCCGGGGCGGGGGCGGGCGCTGCCCCGCCAAGCGCTTCCCGCGGGACCGGGCCGGGCTGCGCAGCAGGGTCGGGCCGGGGAGAGCCCGCGGGGAGAGACGGGGCCGAGCGCATCCGAGCGTGGGCGAGCACCGGGGCGGGCTGGGCATCGGGCTCGAAGCCGCCGGGCGAGGCCCGTTCCCCGCGGCCGGTGTGCTCTGGGCTGAAACGGGCCCGCCCCGCGGGGCTCCGCCCGGGTCCTGCCGGTGCGGCTCCGGGCCCGGAGCGCCCCGACGCCCGCGCTCCCCGCCCCGCCGGGGGAGCCCCGTACGCCCCCGCCCCGCCCGGCACCGGCAGCGGCGGGAGCGGGGCGGGGCCGCGGGGCGGGGCCGCGGGGCCTGAGGCGGTGCGGAGGCGGGGCCGCGGCGTGGGGGCGGGGCTGTTCTGGGGCGGGGCCGGGCGCGGCGCAGGCGCGGCTGCGCAGGGGCGCGCGGCCTGCCCCCGGCGCGATGGCCGAGGAGTGAGTGCGGGGCGGGGCCCGCGGTGCGGAGCGGGGCCGGGGGGGGGGGGACGACGACACACACACGGACCGCCGGGGGCTCCCCCGGGGGGCAGCGGGGTTCCCGTGGTACCGGCTGGGGCCCGCGGCCGCCTGGGGCAGTGGCCGCGCCGGGCGGCGGGGCCGGGACCCGCTCCCCCGCTCCAGCTGCGCCGGCCGGCCTTGGCCCGCTCCGGTGCGTGTCACCGGCGCAGCCGGGCTGCGGGCCCGTGCTCGGCGCTGCCGCCGCCTCCGCCGCCGCCGTGCGGCCCCGCGGGGAGCCGCTCGGGCCCGGCCGGGGCGGCGGTTCGGAGCCCCCAGCGCCGTCGCGGTCCGAGGCCGGGGCGCCCCGGGGCCGGGCGGGCTGGAGCGGCCCTTGGCGCGGGGGCCGGGCCAGGCCGGGGCTGCACCGCGGCCCGCTCCCGGCCCGGCCGGGGCGGGGGCCCGGGAGCCGCCGCTGCTCCCTCCCCCGGCCCCAGGGCTCTCCAGCGGCGGGGAACCCAGCGGACACCCCCCCCGCCCCGGGGTTTCTCGGGGCTGCAGCGGGGCGCCGGGGCCGCCGTCCGTTGCGCTGCCCGCGGAGGGGTCGCGGGGGCTCCGGGGGGGGCAGGAGAGGCCGGACCCCGGCCAGGCTTGGTTCTCCACTGCAGCCGACGTCCAGGAGCTCCCTGGGCTCTTCAGTGCGCTTTGTGCCGTGGTTGTTCCCTAGCTAGGGCTGGTGCGGATTTACGCCGTTAATTTTTCCTCATTAGTGTCTGTGATGCATTTAAAATCCACAGGGATTTTTTTATCTTAATAGCACTTGTTTACAGGATTAAGCTCTCCATCATTTGGTAATTTATTCCTTCTGTACTTTTATAGAAAAATGGAAATCGCCACTCCTCCAACATCAAAGTGTATTATATACTGGAAAAGAAAAGTCAAGTCTGAATATATGCGTCTCCGGCAGCTCAAGAGGTTTCAGGCGAACATGGGAGCTAAGGTAAAGACATATCGGTGGTAGCTCTAGCTGAAAGGGTATCTCCTAAATGCTTCGCTTTAGCTTATAGTATTTGGGCAGCTATCAGATGGGTGCTTCATCCTGTGGATTGATAAGCTATGTGTTAGTTGCAAGCTGGATAAGTTGGAAGAGAGATTACTTCTCCTCATGCTCCATTATTAGCCTTGAGCCATGCAGTCAGTGTCTGTTGTATGTAGAAGTCTGTTGCCTGAGTACTTGCATAACTGCAGCAAGAGGATTCACTTCTACTTGTTCTTTAAAGTATCTCCCTGCTTGAACCCTCTCTGTGCTGGTGGGTTTCAGATGGCTTACTCTGATACTCCTCTCCTTGGCAGGCAGGATTTTAGAAGAGGTCAGCTGGGATCAGGAGTTATCAAAAGCTACTGGCTGTTGGGTAGATTTTCAACACGGTTTTGTACCAATACTGAGTTTAATTAGAATTCCATCTAATGAGCATCATCAATTTGAAATGCTCTGCCTTGCATACATTTTGATGCTTGAAACAAAATCTCAAGAGGGGCTTTAGTGTTCTCCACATGATTTCTTAAATGTTGAGTGCTGCTTTCTCGCATTTCAGGCTCTGTTTGTGGCCAACTTTGCGAAGGTTCATGAAAAGACTCAGATTCTGAATGAGGACTGGAAGAAGCTTCGAGTCCAGCCGGTGCAATTGATGAAGCCAGTCAGTGGGCATCCATTTCTAAAACAGGTGTGGAGAGGAAAAGGGGCACAGCAGCAGCAAGTGTGAACTAGAACCGGGGCTTTGCAGGGAGCTGTGAGGATACAGGACTAGTTTTTGTGTGTGCTATCCTATGTTAGTGTCAGGCCATGCCTCGCACTCTTTTGGGATGCAGAAATGGGCAGAAAAACCCTCCAAAGGCTTTTCCTGTGAAGGAGTCCCAAAGAGTGAACCAGGGGCTTCATTGTGTTTGTCCTGAAGTGCGATTTCCCTCTGGCTGTGAGTGCCTCCCGGGGGCGGTTTCCTCACTGCCCTTCTCTTTACTTGTATTCCAGTGTACTGTTGAGAGCATTTTCCCGGGATTTCCAAGCCAGACGCTGTACATGAGGACCCTGAACACAGTGGCACTGGTGCCCATTATGTACTCCTGGTCCCCTCTTCAGCAGAATTTCATGGTAAGTAGGAAGGCTGTGGAGCGTGAGGTCTTGGTGCAGTTAGTGTGTAAGCGTTACGTGGTTGTGGAGTGATTATGCCTTCTTCAACCCACTTGTTTCAAGCAGTGTCTGCTCAAGAGATGACGGAAGGTATTGTTTTAGTTGCTTGTTTTGTTGAATCCCATAGAACAGCCTTGTATCCGCACAGTCTTGCCCAGCTAGTCTCTCCTTTATACCTGACTCCTTGATAGGGTCACCATTATTTCACAGGATTCAAGGACTAAATACGTTTTTGGGGGTTTTTCTTAAGATTTTTCTTCCCATTTAAATGAAGAATTTTATTTCTTAGGCAGGTCCTTTCCTTTGTGACTGGATTACCCTGCTGGTCTCATTGTAAGGATGCTACTGAGGATCAGTTCCTCTGTCATAGCAGTGAGGGGAGTGATTTAAATGCAGATTTTGGTGTGGTGTAGTTAAGATTATTTGTTAAACAAACAGGTGGTCTGTGGCTAGCCTGGCTCGTTGCCTGGTGTGGGGTGTGGATGTGTTCCTGCAGCCTGCAGGGCTCTCTGAAGCCTCCGGTAGCAGACTGGGGGAGTAGTGTGACACCAGTGGCTGTAATGCAAAGAGTTGATCGGTGGTGCCATGGCAATGAAGGTCCAATGTCCTTGCTCCTGTGGTTAACGTGATAATGCTCCTCAGCTTTGTGTTCCTCTGGGGAGTGAGTTACCGGTTTGCCTTTCACTGTTCCAGTTCTACTGTGCCTTGAACACAATGTCACTGACATTTTTTGGCTGTTTATTATTCTTGGCAATATGTGTGTTTCTGAGTTTCTGTAAGCCTTGGAGGCACTGCTCTTCTTTTTCAGAGCAAACTGCCCTTTCAGGGGTCGGTCAGAGTTATGCTGCTGGCATGGGATAATGAAATATCAGTGATGAGACATCTGAAACTGCAGCCAGGGAGGCTGAACCTTTGCTTTGCACTGTGCTGTCTGCAGGTCTGAATGGACAGGAGCAACCTCAGACACACAGTCTGGCTGGGGATCGGCAAGGACTGGTTTGCTGAGTTGTATCTGATCTCTTTTCAGGTGGAGGATGAAACTGTTCTGTGCAATATCCCTTACATGGGAGATGAGGTGAAGGAAGAAGATGAAACTTTCATTGAAGAACTTATTAATAACTATGACGGGAAAGTTCATGGAGAGGAAGGTAACCTGGCAGCAGTCAGCCCTGTCCATTCAGTGTCTTGCAAATAACATATCAAAGTAGTTTAGAAGTCAAAAGGTGGCAGCAGTAACCAGCTTTTCTGTGGGAGCTCTTAGAGCAGAAAAACAGGATCATGCCTGCTGTTCTGGTTTGCAAGGACACAGTCCTGCCTTTTGATATCCCACTCCATTCTAGGCCTGGGGTGCTCTGGAGCCGATGCTCTTGTTCACAGGGGTTCACAGGCGTGCTCTGGGATGCTGAAAAACATGCTAGAGGTTAGGAGGCGCTCTGCAACCTTGTTTTGCTTGTGACCTTAGCCAAGACTTTAATCAGTCTTTTCAGAATTGAAAAGCTGGTGTGTTTCCCTACAGTGCTGCCTACCCCGTCATAAAACTCTGCCTGGAGGGAGGAAGACAGTGGAAAACTCACTGATATGGCCTGTCCTCAGGTTGCTAAAAATGATACACCACTCTTAGGACTCTCTAGCAGTAAAATCCCACCTATCCCTACAAAATGGAGAGAAAGGTTCTGGTTGCTAACAATGTCATCTGGCTGGCTTGTGATTTACCACCATGAGGCATGTGAAAGGTGATGGCACTATGGCAAACTGGCTGACATCTCTGTGTTTCAGAAATGATTTCAGGGTCAGTCCTCATCAGTGATGCTGTGTTCTTGGAGCTAGTGAATGCCCTGAATCAGTACTCAGATGAGGAAGAGGAAGGACACAATGATTCTGAAGTTAAACAGGAGGATGGGAAAGAGGAGCTGCCTGTCACAAGGAAAAGAAAGCGAATTGCAGCGGAAGGTGGGTTTGGGCCACAGAAATTGGGGTTATGTTGGTCACATTTCCATCCTGCCCTGCCTGACTAGCTGGCCACTGCTCTCCTGCCATCACTCTTGGTTATTAATGTGTCATTAAGGGTAGTGACCAGCTTGGCAAGTTCTGGTACAGTAGTTGAAAGCAGAAGGGAAATCGGTTGTTCTCACTGTCCCGTGTGGACAGGATAAGAAGCCACCAGCTTAAAGTGTGGTGAGGAACAATTTAGATGAGTCATCTGGAAAACTATTTCATGGTAAGATTAGCAAAGTAGTGGGGTATTATCTGAGGAGACTGCAGGATCTCTGCTCTTGGAGGTTTTAAAGTGCCAGTCTGGCAAGCGCATGTCAGTACATTTGTAGGTAGATCTGATTCTGCTGTAGACCAGGGAGGTGGACCTTTTCAAATCCCTTCCAGATCCCTTTTCCATATGTTTGTGTTCCTCTTCCCCCCCTTCCTGTGCCACTTGGAGCTCTTGTTGCATAGAGGAAGCTCTGGTTTTTGGGATGTTCATGCGTCCTGCATGACCTCAGGAGTACTGACTGGTAGTTTCATCTTTGTCTTTGGTTTATAGTGATATGGATAGCACAAATACCAGGACCTTTCATAGATGTAGAATAGCATTGTCTGCAAATCCTGTCTTGGTAAAAATAAATAGTAATAGTCCTTAAGAAATTGTTAGTACTTCCATCAGTACATTATGCTACTCTGAAAGTGGCAGAGTGTACTGCATCTGGAAATGCTTTAGCCTAGTTGCAGGACAAAAGATTTATCTGTTGTATATTGGATTACATTTCTGTCTCTTAAAATACAATTCCGAACACCTACTGGAATCGCTCCCTGTGGAAGAAAGACAGACGTGTTCACATCCAGCTTAACTGAGGAATTGTCTCTCTTCTTTTTCTCAGGTAACAAGAAGGGTTCAAAGAAGCGGTTTCCAAATGACATGATATTCACTGCTATTTCTTCTATGTTTCCTGAATATGGCTTCCCAGATGATATGAAAGAGAGGTAGAAGATCTCTACTTAAGTTGTCTGTTACCTTTCTTAGCAACAATTGAAATCTGTATTTCAGAAAACAGCACTGTGCTCTGACCAGAAAGTAGAGCTCAGCTGGCTGCAGGCACCGTGAGCAGAGTGGTTTTTGAATGTTAGAAACTTTAGTTTAGCCTCAAGGTATCTGGGCCAGTAGGACGCTGGCCCAGATAGTAATGTAGTCGTGTAAAATGTCCCAAATTAGGAAAGCTTGCACATCTGTGGGTGTTTCTGTTTGTCGAATAGGTACAGGGAGCTCACGGAAGTGTCGGACCCAAACGTGCTGCCGCCGCAGTGCACTCCCAACATAGATGGGCCATGCGCGAAGTCTGTCCAGCGGGAGCAGTCCCTGCACTCCTTCCACACCCTCTTCTGCCGCCGCTGCTTCAAATACGACTGTTTTCTGCATCGTAAGTGCAGTCTCGGCCGGACGCTTCCCTAGAGCCCTTTTCTCCTCATTTTTCCTCAGTGCTTCATACCTCTGTCCACCTTGCTTAGTGTCTGTGCTGCAGTCTTTAGAGGGTGGTGCTTCCACGGAGTTTGCAGTGGAGCCTTAGGAACTGACAGGTGCCCAGAAGCCTTTTATAAAGATGGCTCCACTCATTTCCTCAAACGGATGGTAAACCGACCTGCGTGGCCGTCCCCTCTTTCTCACCATTGTTCAGCACGCTGCGTTCGAGCCTCCTGGCAGTTTGTGCCAGAAATACTGCCGTGACTAGACTTTACTCTTGCTTTGCAGAAGCTCATCAGGGAAAGGCATGAATGTTTCACTTCCAAAGTCTGGACATGCCCCTGTGTTTTGTTGCCTCACTGGAACTTACAGCTTCTTCTTAGTCATGTTCCTGCGGTTTGTCCTGCCAAAGCCTTTTGGATACTGATTAGCTGTTGGACCTGCTGTTTCCCAGGTCTAAGGGCTTCTTTGGAAAGTCACAAGACTCTTTCCAGTGAATTATTTATTAAAAGATATAATATTAAGATCATGTGGTCTTTTTGTTTCAGTCTGAAAACAGATCTTTTTCCTATGGCCTCTCCTTCCCAAGTGTTCCCCCACTGCTGCTGAGTCCCTGTCATGGGTTGGAGCAGGGCTGGCCAGGAGGTCCTGCTGCCTCGTTCCCTGCTGCTGGGAGAGCTGCTCGGGCACTCTTGCTGACTGTGTCAGGCTCCCACTTACTTTCGTTGAGCTCGTGCTGCCCCTGTCCCTTGCAATGTGGGGGGAGACTCTGGGATGATGCTAATAGTAAAGATAACTGTTATTTTTTCAGCTTTTCATGCTACTCCTAATGTGTACAAACGAAAGAATAGAGAGACCAAGATCGAGCCAGATCCTTGCGGAGCAGACTGTTTCCTCTGGCTGGTATGTTTCTGTGTTGCTGCTTTTGAAACCACGAGAGAAGTGGCCTGGGCAGCCTTGCTCTGCAGAACTCTGTGGGTCCTTTTCACAACTTTGATGATTTTTCAGAATTAGTTCTAATCCTCATAGGATTCAGGGGAGTGTGAATCCAAATGCAGACCTTGCCAGATGCATATTTTAGTGAATCTCCAACAAAGACTGATTTCATAGCTAGCAGATGGGAAAATGTGGTGACAAATTATTTCTCTGGACTCTGTGCAGCACTTGAAAAATGAAGCCCAGGTTAAAAATGCTAGGGAAGGAGTCTAGCATATGTGGGGAAGGCTTGAACTATTTTAGAAATGATCTTTCAGAAACGCAGCCTAGCTGTGTTACTGGGCATGAGAGCTGCAGATCAGAAGAGCTGGCTGCAGGGAGGTGGGTGCGCTTGGTGGTGTCAGAGCTGGTCAGCTGGCTGAGATACAGGATGTCCCAGGGAGCTGCAGGGCCGGAGCAGAGGGAAAGGCCAGGATAACTTCATTGCCAGGGCAAGAGGCTGGGGAGCGGACTGGAGGGCCAGGGCTGGGGAGCCTCTTCCGAGCGGGCAGCGACGCTGAAGGAAACAAAGCGGGAACGTGCGGTGAGGCAGGCAGCAGGGCCTTGGCAGTCGCTGAAGTGACCACGCGTGGCGGGTCTTCCACCTTCCCTTGGTGGTAGCAGGGCAGGGCTTGTGCCAGGGCCTGCGGTAAAGCCTTTTTATGTTCCCTGGTCATCTGCCATCCGCCTTGTCTTCTGCTCTGGTTGCAGGAAGGAGCCAAGGAGTTTGCTGCGCTGCACAACCCCAGGTCCAAGTGCTCAGGCCGGCGCCGCCGGAGGCACCATGTGGTGGGTGCTTCCTGCTCAAACACCCCAGCTTCTGCCGTCGCTGAGACGAGGGAGGGCGACAGTGACCGAGACACGGGCAACGAGTGGGCCTCTAGCTCCTCGGGTACGATGCCAGCCCAGAGACACCCTGCTCCCCTCCGGCAGTACGAGCAGTAAGGCCAGGCGGCACCTTACAGCTGGGGCTCTCCCTGGCTTGCCTCTGTGTCCCACACAGCAGTGTGGATTTCAGAGTTGGCAAACAGAGTTGGTGTTTCCAGCTGGGCTTAAACAAACATGAGGGACACCAGGCCCTGCCCCTGCTGCTGTGGGATTCGCTGTCCTCTTCCAGGAAGGAGGAATCTTGCCAGGCAAAGTGAGAGCTTTGCTGGGACCTGCAAAGCCAAGAGCCCTTGGCTCTGAGCACTTTGCCTGGCAGTGCACGAGTAAAGTGCCGAGGCAGCACTGGTCTGCGCGCTTGTCCCTGCTGCAGCACAGAGCAGTGGCCAGGGAGCTGTCGAGGCGGGGGGCTTGCTCACCCCTGGCAGGTCCATGGACGCTTCTTCGGTGCTGCAGATGAGCACCAAGCTGCTCCTGTCACGCCAGGGGAAGTGGTGGCTGGGGCAGAACGAGCTCCCGGGGGGCAGAGGGCTCCCATACATCTGGGTCCCATCTAGGGTGGGAGAGGAGGGAGCGACTTTCTTGTCTTCAGGCCTCTCTGGTGGTGCTGCTCTGGTCAGGGGGCTCCATCCTGGGCCAGCCCTGGAAGGGGAAGGTGGCACGGTGGCTCTCGTGCTGCCTTGCTGTGAGGGGGCCAGTGCCACTGTTGCGACCGGTGCTGGTGCTGGGCTGCCTGATTAGAGGCAGGAGCGTGGTGCAGGGCTGCCGGGAGGTATAGAGGTGTCCTGGTTTCAGGTGCTGGGGTGAGGCAAGGTGTCAGGCACTGCTAGAGGACCGCTGGCCTCGGGAGCTGTGACAGCGAGGGTGCGTTCTCCCATGCTGTGTTTGGCCTAACGTCTGCCTTTTCTGCCAGAGGCGAACTCCCGCTGCCAGACCCCCACCAAGCAGAAGCTGAGCCCGGCTTCCTCCCAGCTGTTTGCGGTGGAGACACCGCAGGAGCCCGTTGAGTGGACGGGAGCTGAGGAGTCGCTCTTCCGCGTCTTCCATGGGACCTACTTCAATAACTTCTGCTCAATTGCCAGGCTGCTGGGAACAAAGACGTGCAAGCAGGTGGGTGCCTGGAGAGGGCAGGGACTGCAGTGCCTGGCCCAGCAGCAGGAGAGAGCTTGGCTGTTGTTTTTTCTTCTCTGCCACAAACCACCTTGAGGAATGTGTTGCATCAACACTTTGTGGAGTTCGGTGGTGTTATTTTGCAGTAGTGCTGCTGGTTGTAGAATGAGCCTGGCACATGCCCGGTGCTGTTAGCTTCTTCCAGTGTCCCTTGTCTGAGGCTGGGCACCTTGGCAAGGCAGGTGCTCTTGTTTCCCAAGCAAGAGAAGCAATAGCACCTGTGGTCAGTGAAACTGGGGGCAGAATTGTCCACTTACTGGCCCCGGGACTGGGACCCCCACTGTGTGTGCTTGCTTGCACTCTCTCTGTTTATGCTTTAGATAAAACCAGCTTGAGTACACTGAACTTTATTCTTTTTTTGCTTCTGTTCTTTGGTAGGTCTTTCAGTTTGCAGTGAAAGAATCACTTATAACAAAACTGCCAACAAATGAATTAATGAATCCATCCCAGAAGAAGAAAAGGAAGCACAGGCAAGTGTTGGACAAGCTTGTTTTGTTCTTAAAATGCAACCAGATCCACTGCTTTCTGTGCCAGCACATTCCTGGTAATCCCCATCTGGCTCCCATCTGTGCGCACATCCCACTGTCGCACAGGGCTGCTGGCTGGGTGCTGGCCCCTGGCCTGTCTCCCGGGTGCTGCTGCCCTGGCTGGGGGGCTCTGCAGCCCTGGGCTCAGCCCCGGAGGAGAGGGCAGCACAGCGCCCAGCTGTAGTGCCGCACTGCTGCAGGAGGGATAGTACTGCTGTCCTAACAGCACCCTTAGCCTCAGCTCCCTGACTTAGAACCTACTTTTTGTGTGCTGATCCCACTGTGTCCAGTATTACTCTGGCTCTACTATTTGCCTCAAATAACTTCTGCTGTAGCTGCATCATTCTCATCTTTCTCCGCTTTATGGCTGTCTGGTGGTTATTAATGCATGAAGCTGCCAGACAGCCTCGCTGGAATCGCCTGTCTCCCGCTGCCGCGCTTGACCGGCGGTGCCGAGCAGTCGTGGCTGGCTCTTCCTGACGGAGGCTCGCGCGTCCCCTCAGACCCTCTCTGCTTCTCTTCCAGGCTGTGGGCTGCTCACTGCAGGAAGATTCAGCTGAAGAAAGGTAGCGTTTGCTGTGGCTGCGTCACGTGAGGTTTGCGTGGCCACTGCCCAGTGGGATCGAGTTCTCTGTCTCTGACTCACGCAACGGGACGGCTGCGTCCTGCTCTCCAGCCCGGCAGCTGCAGCAGAGCAGAGCGGGAGCCGTTTCCCCCAGCCAGGCTCCTTGGGGTGCCTCGGGCCAGCCCCACTGCAGCTGTGCCATGGGAATCGCCGCTGTGCCAATGCTCTCTCTGAGGCTGTATGTGCAGTGCGGTCTTGCCCCAGCCAGAGGGGAGGCTGAGGTTTGGTGCGCAGCCCTGCTGTAAAACGGGCTGTTTGGGGCAGAGCAGACATGTGCCATGTGCAGGTAATCACAGCCATGTGTCTGCAGGAGCTGTGCACTGGGTGCTGCTGGGCTCCCAGCCCTCTGCAGGCAAATGAGAAGCTTGCACCTTCCTTGCTCCAGAGCCCTGTGCGTGTTGCTTTTAAACATTTCTACAATGTGCAGCTTCTAATCCGGGCATTTCTCCTCTTGTTCTAGATAATTCGCCTACCCAGGTGTACAACTACCAGCCCTGTGACCACCCCGAGCATCCCTGTGACAGCTCCTGCCCTTGCATCATGACTCAGAATTTCTGTGAGAAGTTCTGCCAGTGCAACCCTGACTGTAAGGAGAAACCTGGGATTATCGGGCAGGGAAGCAGCCAGCTCTCCTGACACAGACCAGAGGGAGGGTGCAGAGTTGGGACTTGCTGGAGGCCTGCTTTGTGCCTGCTTTATTCCTGCATTCACTACTCTGTCCATCTGCAGCAGTTTGATTAGCAGTCTGCTAAAGTCCAAGGGGAAACGGTTCCATGCTGCCCAGTGACTCTCAGCAGCTGAGATATGTGCTCTTGTTAGAGAACACTTGTCCACATATCTGTATCCAGCATCAACAACCCCTGGCTGATGCTGCTGGTTCCCTGAGAGCAGGATGCGTGGCCAGCAGTTAGGGTGGGAGTTGGGTCACTGCTCTGCTGTGGTTATTTTTCCTCTCTGGGCTTCCATTCCCAGCTCTGCAATGGAGATAACTGCACTTGCCCACACCAGTGGGGCTTCTGAGGATGGATTTGTTAAGGTTTATGACACAGCTTGGGGCTGGAAGGACTACAGGGTGAAAGGGAGCCAACTCAGGCTCAGTACTGATCTGTTATGTTTATGTTATCCAAGTAGTTTATTTGCAAACTGCACATAATTAGTCCCAAGAGGCAGAGCAGTGTCTCCAGCCATGCAGATGGGAAGGACCCTGTGCATGGTCTGTGCTTTGTTAGGTGTGAGCAGTGATCAAAGCTCCTGTGCGCACAGAGTGTTTCTGTGATTTACTTCCAGCTCCTGGGTGCCCAGGCTGCCTTGCGTTCACCTTGTCTCATTGTGTTTTTAGTGAGCGCTGTTCTGGTGACTTTGGGGGGCAGGAAGGCGGGCTGGGGGCTCCTGTCTCTGCTGCCCAGAGCGGAGTGAATGTGGAGCTCTTTATTAGCACAAAGGCACCTTCCTTATGTTCTTATGTTAGCAGGGTGGTGGGCAGGCAGCGTAGCCTATTGTCACAGACAGGCTTAGTTCTGTACCTGCCCAGGGCCTGCCAGGGAGGACATCTGGTGGGGCAGGGACACTGCATGGCCCCTCTATTCTCTGAAAAACCTCATGGTGCAAAACCGTGGGCTGTGTTGCTGCAGGTCAGAACCGCTTCCCGGGCTGCCGCTGTAAAACCCAGTGCAACACCAAGCAGTGCCCGTGCTACCTGGCTGTGCGGGAATGCGATCCGGACCTCTGCCTGACCTGTGGGGCTTCAGAGCACTGGGACTGCAAGGTGGTCTCCTGCAAGAACTGCAGCATCCAGCGAGGTCTCAAAAAGGTACTGACAGCAGCATGGCTCTGGACTACTGGCAGGGGGCTGCCTCGGGGTAGAACTGATAACCAGAGCTCCTGCTGTGTGGGAGAGAGTGTGCGAGCCACCCGCAGCTCCCTGAGTGAGGAGGTCTGGGAGAGAGGCTGCTCTGCCCCAGGCTTCTGTAGCACTTAATCTGGAATATGGATTATGGATGTGAAAATTAGGAGATGGGAGTTACATCAGGAAGGGTGAGAGCAAGGGCATGTAAGAAGTGACTGCAGAGAGAGGTTTAGTCTTGAATTCTGCTGGTCAGGGCAAGGAATTGCATGTAAAAAAGACAAAAATTCAGAGAAAGATGCAGATTAGTGGGTGTCAAGTAATGTGCAGCTCCAGCCTAATGGTGCTATGATATGTAAGTCTGTAGGGAGCCGTGTGTCACCTTAAACCAGGGGATGCTGACCCTGTGATGTTGGGACTTCAAGTGTGGCAACCAGCACAACACGGCTGTTCCTGGGCACTGCCCTAACCCCGGCATGTGCAACAGTTCTGGGAGGTGGAGAGCTCTTCACTGTTGCTTTCTGGTCTGCCTGATGCATGGGGCCTGACCTGTGTGCTGGGAGGTGGTGGGCCTGCTGACCATAACCGTTTCCTTTTCACCTTGGCCTCAGCATTTGTTACTGGCACCGTCAGATGTCGCTGGCTGGGGGACTTTCATCAAGGAATCTGTGCAGAAGAATGAGTTCATCTCAGAGTACTGTGGTGAGGTCAGTGCTTCTGCCCATGCTGGGGCTGCTGTGGTGTGTGCTCGGGAGGCTGCATTTAGTGGAAGTGCTTCCTTCGGCTGCTGGTCCGGTGGCGACAGCATGCCTTCCCCAGCTTGACCATGGCTGCGGGCTCACTCTGACCAGGTTTAGAGATTGAATCTTGTACTATTTTGGGACCCATTTCAGTACCTCTGGGCCCTCTGCTGTGGAGGAACGTGTCGTGTATGTGCTGCTCCCTGAGAGCCCAGCTTTTGCCTCTGTTCCCTCCCTGGGAGCCCTGGCAGGCTCATGCCCATTGGGGTGGGAGGGCAGGAGGGTGTTTCCAGGAGGTGGGCGAGCGCTCACAGCGATCCTCGCTGTGCCCTCAGGCGCCGAGTCTCTCAAGGCATTCTCCTTCTCCAGCTTATTTCACAGGATGAGGCTGACCGGCGAGGGAAGGTCTATGACAAGTATATGTCCAGCTTCCTCTTCAACCTCAACAATGGTAACTTGCCTGGGGCTTCAAGGGGTGGAGGAGACTTGGGCTTCCTGGCACGGGGCTGGTGGCTGGGCGGGCAGTCTCAGCCTGTCTGTCATCTGAGCGGCAGGCCTCTCTTTACGCTACAGTTTTCTTTTTCATTTTTTTTAATAGATTTTGTTGTTGATGCCACCCGCAAAGGAAATAAAATCCGCTTTGCCAATCACTCAGTGAACCCCAATTGCTATGCCAAAGGTGAGATATCCCTGCCCAGTCAAACCTTGGTGGGGGATGGCTCTCTGGGGTCCTGCTCAGCTCCGGGATTGCAGTGGATTCTCTGGGGTCCCAAGTCACCCTGAACCTGTGGGAGCAGCAGAACTTCAAAGACCTGGACAAAGTCTCCTCTCTGCAGCAAATCACATTCCTGCTGGTGAGGGCCCCACTCAGCTCTGTGGTGGTCCCAGCCTCACAAGGAGAGATTGCTGCTAGAGGGTGGCTAGGAGCTCCCCGGGGAGCACCCCGTTGCTGCTAGGCAGGAGCTTGGGTACCGTGGCCCCTAGGAGGTGGCCAGGCAGGGCAAAAGTGCTGTGAGACCTCCTGGCCTGAGCTGGAGCTGCAAGTCTCTGATGTTGTCTCTCTGGTTGCAGTTGTGATGGTGAATGGAGACCACAGGATAGGGATCTTTGCCAAGAGGGCCATCCAGGCAGGAGAGGAGCTCTTCTTTGATTACAGGTACCTTGGGGAGCGGCTGGCTGGGAACTGGGGTGCAGGGTTGTTCCCGCTTTCAGTGCACACGTTTGTCGGGAGCGCGGGAGGTCATTACAGCAGCTGTGACTTTCCTGTCTTGTAGGTACAGCCAAGCAGATGCCCTGAAGTATGTCGGCATAGAGAGGGAGACAGATATCATCTAGGCTCTGTGTGGGGCGGTCGCCAGCACACCTTGCTGCTGCACCTTGTAAGCAATGCCATGTTTGCTTCACGCTGACATGACTGCTGCTGTTCCCGTTGCTGTGTGTGTCACAAGTGCTACTTTCCATCCAGACGCCCAGAGAGAGACTCAGGGCAGGAGTGTGAATGGCTGCTGCTGGGGTGGCAGCTTTGCCAGCCCTGGGCTGGGGCAGGCTCTGGAGCCTTGCTCTGTGAGCAGTCTCCCGGGCTGGAGGGAGCCCGTGGACCAAGGCAGCTGGGGCTTGAAGAAAAGCTGTGGTGCAGGAGGAGGGACAGCTGCAAATTCTCAGTCTCTTTCCATTTTCTGCCGACTGCTGGAAGAACAAGAGCGAGTGAGGTACTGCCTGCACTGAGACCTGGGGCACAGCTGGGAGGCAGAGGGGCTGGTGGTCCCCTCTGGCCCTGTCCCCTGGGGTAGGCTTTTGTCTTGGGTGCTACCTCTTGCTGCCTGTTTTGTCCTGTTGACAAGGACAGCAACAGGGTTGGAAGCCATAAAGACACGGCTGCAGTGGTCCCTGGGCCCCAGGCTGCTGTTGCTGAGGCTCTGTTTCCCCTCTGCCCCAGCTGGCTGGGGGACAGAGACTGCCTGGCCGTGACTGGCATGGCACGATGCCTGGGGATGGGGAGAGCAGCACTATGCAAAAAGTCACTTTGGGTAGGGTTGCCACTGAGCTGGTTAGAGACAATGTTACGGGGGTGCTGCTGCAAGCACAAGAGGAGTCCAGAGGCAGCAGGAACCCGTGAGCCCTTCCAGCCTGTGGTGTGGCTGTGGCATGGCTGGTTGGCTCGTGCCTGTCCCCAGCTGCTCTGCTGTGTGGCCCTTCTGGGGCTGGCACGTGGATGCTTCTGCCAGGCAGTTTTGGGGCTGCAGGGGCGGGGGGGTGACTCCTGCTGACTGGCTGGGGCTGCACCCAGAGCAGGAGATGGGCCTTGGCCACCCTCTGCTCCGGGCAGGTGCTTCCTGACCATGCGTTACCAGAGCTGGTTCCTCCACACTCCTCTGTCAGGACGCTCCCTTTTGGAGCAGCACAGGCTCTGTGGGAGGTGTCGGGGACTTCAGGAGCCAGCAGAGTGGCTCCCCTTGGGGCGAGAGCCTTTCGTTGTGCAGGACTTGTTAAATGTTGCTGTGCTGAGGTTTGAATAGGGTGCAGCAGACCTGCCACTGTCTGCGGTGACCCAGGGAAGGCTCCTCAGAAACCTACCTAGGGGTTTCTGACACTCTGGTCCTGGTCCTGGCCCTGGAGATAAAGGGGAAATGTTCTCTGGCAGGGTGAGGTTTGGCCTTAGCACCCCATGCAAAAAGAAAAAGAAAAAAGCACTTTAAATTAATCCTTCTCAGCTGGCAGCTGGGCCCCAGGTACCACTCTGGTGGTGGAGGGACCATGGCTGTCATCTCTCAGCAGCACCTTTGCAGGGACGTTGCTCTGGGCCTGGGATGGGGCAGTCTGGATGAGGGGGCTTTTCCCTGAGCAGGGCCTGGGGTGACCTGAAGGATGGGGCTGTCCCCTAGGAGCCACGTACACTGCCAGCCAACTGCCCAGGCTGATGCTGGGTGCCGGAGGGTGCTCCGCCGGGTGTCCAGCACTGGGGTCCCAGGATGGCGCAAGGAGCCCAGCCGAGGCCTGACATGGCATTGAGGGGGCCGGAGCCCCTCACCCCCATAGGGTGTGAGGAGGGTGGGTAGTGTTTGCCTGGGGGCACCGCACAGAGGTGAGGAGCACTGGGGCCCTTGCCCTGCTTCTTTGAGGAAATGCGGGGCTCCTAAGGCACAGCCCCGTCCCAGCCCTGTGGTCCATGAACGCAGGGAGGTGCTGGGTCTGCCCCGGGAGCCGAGCCCTCCCTGGCACAGCCCTGCGCCATGCTTTTCCCAGCCTCCCCCCCATGGCAGGCGAGGCTGCCCGTCTGTCCTTCCTGCTGTCTGTGACTCTCTCCTGGGGCTCGGAGGGGTTTGGGTCTGTCTGGAGCAGCACTTGTACCCTGGCACCTGCCTGAGCCCCACTCCCTGTCGCCTCCGTCCGCCCAGCTCACCCTGACCCTGCTCTCAGCTCAGCGTCCTCTGCCACTTTGGCCATATCTGCACTATGCCAGGCTTGTGTCTGTGGTTTGTTGACGGTGAATAATAATGCACTTTAAAAATAATGTGGCTTGTAGCCTTTGTCATAATAAAGTGGTAGTGAACATCCTCCTGTGGCTTGCTGGCCTCTGTTACCCTAGGGAACAGCTGGCAGCAGCATGTTCTCTGCCTGTTGTGGGCTCAGTCCGGCTGCCCCCTCCATAGCAGTCAGCACCCTGGGGCCCAGTGGGGCTCGTGAGCAGCCCGGTGCCACCAGCTACCCCAACTGGTGCTGGCTCAGGGCTAGGAGGCAGTAGAGGTGCATGGTGGGGAGAGCAGGACATACTTATGTATGTACAAGCATAGCAGTGGGCTGAGCTGCATCCAGCCCCAGCTGTCTACATCCTGCTCCAGGAGTGGGAATTGCTGTTGGCTGTGCTGGTCCCTCACCCAGGTGCAGGCTGCCCCTGTGTGCCCAGGCTGCTGAAGCAAAGGCTGGGGAGTGTCTAACACCATCATTCTGCCTTTATTTGAGTATCTTCACATCTCATTCAGCGAAACAGTTTTTTTAAAAATAAAGTGCCCAGTGGAGCTAGGCCTTTGGGTAGATAAATGCATTTCTGTAACATCGTCTTACCACAATACAGCAAGTGAACAGGAGATTTCCCTGGGCTGGAGGTAATCGGCAGGACCGGCACTTCGTACAGAGAAGTAGCAAACTACAGACCATGTACCACGACGCGCAGAACGTAACACCCGACAGGAGCTTCCATTTGGTTTTTTATACAAACCGATAGAATAAAAAAATCAGAGTGTAGTAGAATATCCAGCAACAAAAATGGTAGAAAGGATCCGTACCTGATCGTATGAAAGCAGCATCTCAGCAAAGTGCGGTGGCGTCATGCGTGGCAGCGGCAGCCGTTGCCCGCACGGGCAGGGTATTGCTTGGCATGCCCTGGGCTGTGCCCAAGGCTGGGTATTGCGTGGCTTCCTTCGTGGCTCTGGCTAAGCGAGCAAAGCGGTGGGTAATCTACGCGCAGGCATCGCTAACGGGTCGGCAGCAGCCGGGCACACCCAGTGCGCTCCCCTGCGAAAGGGAGGGTGGGCTGCCTGGCCCTGGGGCTCCCCACCGGAGGCAGGGCAGGATTTGGCAGCTGGTGGGAGGCAGCAGCCTGCCTCTGGTGTGGGGGCTGCCGGCATGCCCACCCGGGGCGAGCGGGACTGGGGCTCGGTGGGTCACAGCCACGGTCCGGGGCTGGGTCAGTGGCAGCCTCGGGGAGGAGCTGGCGGTCGGTGCAGTCCGGTCCGGAGGTGGGTGTTGGCAGTTCAGGTGCTCGGCCCTTTGGTCCCGCGACGCTTGCTCGTCCCCAGGTGGCTCCCAGGGCTGCGAGCCCATCCCACACCCCGGCCCCACTAGTCCCCTTTCGCCTCCTCCAGGATTTGGGGCAGGTTCTGGTCCTTGCGCACCGACAGCGGTTTGGCAGCGCTGCCGTAGTCCTGGATGGCCTTGGGCTCGTTGGTGTGGTAGGAGCCCTTGTAGCGGTGGTAGTAAAAGTACAGCAGCACCAGCAGCCCCCCGAGCAGCAGGAGCAGGAAGGTCACAACTGCGGGGGAGAGGTGGTGGTGAGGGGTCGGGGGGGGCACAGGGCCAGGGCAGAGGTGGGGAGACACACCAGCCAAGCGCTTCACTTACACCCAATGATGATCCCCATCCAGCCATCATCGTGCACGTGGGGGAACTCTGCAGAGACAGAGCGGGTGCCTGAGACTGGGCTGCAGGGGGGTCTGGTGCTGGAACGTCCCGTCTGCAGCTGATGCTTGCTGGGGGGCTCCCTCCCAACTGGGGTCCCACCACTGCACCTACCTGTGCCCATGTACCAGGGGTCCATCTCAGGAGGGATGAGGATGGTGGTGAGGGGGAGCATGGAGGCACAGCTCGACTCCACCAGCTCCCCCCGGATGCTGTAGGGCCGCACGACACTGGTGGGGCGGAAGATGGCTTTGAGGGGGACGAGGCTGTTAAACTTCACCCCTGAGAGGCAGCCTGAGAAGCCGGGTGTGTTGTAGCGCTGGATCTCGGGGTCGATCACGCCAGTCTCTGTGGGGGCACAGAAGGAGAAGGCTCATCCCCTGTGGAGGGCAAGAACCATGCTGGGCAGAGGAGACCCTGGAGATCCCAGCATGGGGTGGGGGGGTCGAGGGCAGCATCCAGCTCACCCATCACACGCCCCAGGTACAGGTTTTTGGGCGAGTCCAGCTTGCTGTCCACGAACAGGGAGAACTGCTGCTCCATGACAGGGAGATAGTCCACCTGGGAGGCAGGCGCACGGTGTCAGCACCTGCTGAGCCTCCTCTGCCTCCTGCCACCCTGCCCGTGCCCCTTCCTAGCCTGACCCGCAGCCCTGCAGTCCCCCAGGCCCTGGCGGGGAGGATGCCCCTGCCCCATACCTGGGTGTACAGCGTGCGGTGCAGGCGGGTGATGTTGACATGGTGGGGCCTCCCGTCCGTCACTGGCTTGGTGGTGAGGGCAAAGACATAGGGGCTGGTGCCCAGCTGGTAGCGCAGCTGCAGGCTCCCTGCGGGCCGAGCGGGGCCGTCAGTGGTGCCTGGGCTCTCGGTGGGCGAGCCCACCCCCTCCATAGTGCTGGTGACTGGCATCAGGGTGGAGGAGGGTCCCCTGTGCTGGGGAGGTCCCCCTGCCCTCACCGTCGTCCTTGATGAGCACGGCCATGTAGTCCCTGACGAAGGAGCTGACGTAGAGCAGCACGGCAGGCGCTGAGGTGGTGCTGAAGCTGAAGCTGACCTCCTCACTGGTGAGGTTGTAGCCGGGCAGGGGCTGCCAGGGGCTGCTGATGATGCTGGCGAACTCGCGGGCGGCGTACAGCGACATCGGCAGGATGTTGTACCGCACCCAGGTGCCCTCCTCGAAGTAGCCGCCGATGTCTGCGGGGGGGGACAAACAGGGTGACGGGAACGCCAGCTCCTCTCCCCCATCCCGGCCCCAGGGAGGGCCCCCACTCTTGGTGCAAGCAGGTGCACCCACTCACCGTGGTTGCAGAAGGGCCCATCGAAGGCGGAGATGCTGCAGTTGCAGCTGTAGTGGCTGTAGCGCTCGACGCAGAGCCCGCTGTTCTGGCAGGGCACCGGCGGGTCCTGGCAGTGGCCGGTGCAGTTGACCCGCACGCCTTCCGTCTCGTTGGCTTTGCCCTCCAGGTTGAGCGTCACCCCATTCATCCGCAGCGCCCGCAGGCACCCCAGGAACGGACGCATCTTGTGCTCTGCTGCGCCTGCAGCGGGGCCGAGACTCAGCGCCCTGCGGCACACGGGGACCTGGGGACACGGGGACGCAGCCGGGGGCTCTCACCGACGTAGAGGGGCCTGTCGAAGTTCAGGTGGACGAAGCTCTGCGGGGGGGCCGGCCGCACTACCCAGGGCAGCTTGTCCACCCGCAGCCGCGCCAGCTTGACGTTGAGCTCAGCCTTCACCTGGTGCCACTCATCATCGTTCCAGGGCACCACCGACCGCACCGTCAGGTTCTCATCCCCGTTCCCGATGTCGTAGGCAAACACCACATCCCTGGTGGCTGCAGGGACATGGTGTTGGGAGGAGCCCCCAGCCCCACCACCCCCTGCACCCCTGCACCCTCCACCCGCCCGTACTGTTGAGCTCAACGCGGATGTAGTTTCGGGAACCGGGGTTCTCTAGGAAGACACCGGACAGGGCGGTGGTCTTGAAGTAGAAGGAGATGTCGAGGCTGTGGTTGGCTTGGAAGGTGGGGAAGAGCAGGGCTGCACCCCTGTTGAAGGAGACGGTGTTCCAGGTGTTGCCTGTGGGGAGCAGGAGGGGCGGTGAGGGATGGGCAGGGACCCTCCATGGGCATGGGACTCCTGCAGGCAGGGGACCCTCTGCAGATCTGATCACTCACGGTCTCCATAGCACCGCAGGGGCCCCAGCAGGAACTGGGCTTCAGAGCCGGAGCGGTTGGTGTCTCCGACTACAACCTGGGTGACGGGCAGGTGGTCCACGAAGGTCAGCAGACCCTTGTCCGTCCTCCTGCAAATGGTGCATGCATTGGAAGGGCCGTGAGGGGCTTCTGCCCCAGCATGCACCCCTGCTGAACCCCCGCCTGAACAATCCAGAGTCTGTGCCCCCTTGTGCCCACAGCCCCTGCCGACTCACCACAGTGCATGGTCAGCGTCGCAGTTGCAGAAATACTTGGGGTCAGCGCAGTTCTTGTCCAGCCCGCAGGCACAGCGCTGGATGCCCGGCCGTGAGCCCCCCCAATAGTAGTGCCGCTCATCATGTCGGCCCATCCAGAAGCTGAAGGGCAGCCCAGCTGTGGGCACAGGGGAGGGTGAGGACACAGTCCCACAGTACAGCCCCACGGCATGGCCCCGCTGCCACCGGCACTCACAGGGGGTGTTGAGCAGGCGGGAGCTGTAGCAGTGGAGCTCGATGCGCTGCTCGCAGTACTCAGAGGCATTTGCCAGTGCCGAGACCTCAGCCCAGGAGGCGTTCCAGTACTCCACGGCCCCCAGATAGGGCTGGTCCACACTGGAGCCTGTCACCCGCGTGGCGTAGTGACGGTTGTGCCGGATGATGGTCCACGCTCGGTCCTCTGCGGAGGCAGGGGGGCTGTTAGGACTGGCCCCCCCAGACACCCCTGCTCCCTCCATCCTGCTCCAGCCCTGATACATAGGCAGGGGCTGGTCCCCGGGGGCACCGGGCAAAGGGACCCCCATGCCCTCCCGCCGCCCCCACCTCGGATATCGCAATACACCGTGAAGGGCTTGAGCGGCCCACTGCCATCTGGGTCAATCGTGTAGTTCCCTGAGGTTTTCCCGCTGACCCGGTAAGCATCGCACGACTCCTTGTAAAGGGCTGGAAGGGGGAAACACGGCTGGGGTCAGCATGAGTGGGGTGTCAGGCAGTGGGAGGAGTCACAGGTGCCCTTCCTGACTCCCGACCCGTGAGGCCCCAGGCTCACATTTGTGGCAGGTCTCCCCCTTGTACCCCGTCAGGTCGCAGATGCACATGAAGTCGTCCCAGGACTGGACGCAGCGGCTGTCGTGCTCGCACAGGTTGGGGGTGCACCTGAGGGCGCAGAGGGCTCCTGTCCTGGCACTGGCACAGTCCCCCGTCCCCCACCCGCTCCCAGCCGGTATCCCTGTCCCAACTGATACCTGTCCGTGATGCCGCAAACGTTGAAGAGGACGTTGAAGTATTGCCCCAGCCGGTGCTGCACCAGCAGCTCCACATCCACAGGCTGCAGGTCCACGTTCAGCATCTGCAGGCAGCCGTGGAAGGCTGTCTGGTTCGACCGGCAGCCAGTGACCGAGGCGGGCTTGGGGCAGCCTGCAAGGCACAGTGTGGTGAGCGGCCTCCAGGCACCCATCGTCCCCAACCCCCGCTCCGCCACCCACCTCCGAAGAAGTACTGGCTGCCGGTACGGAGCTGGAAGGGGTGCGCCACCCGAAACTCGGCGCCGTCGTCATCATCAATGGTCACCACGGCTGAGCCGTCCCGCGCCACCAGCTGCACCGAGTGCCAGAAGCCGTCGTTCAGGCGATGCCCTGTGCAGGGAGAGGAGGGCGCATGGGGAGGCACTGCCGCCAAACCCACCCCCGGCCCCGGGCCGGCTCCTCAGCCCACCTGCAGCAAACTCCAGCTTCTTCTTGCCAGGCTGTGCGATGGAGACATTGACCTGCCCCTCACTTAGCACCACCTCAAGGGAGCCCAGGCGGTCGGCGAAGCTGGTGTAGAGCAGAAGCCCGGCGGTGTCCCAGGAGCGGAAGCGGAAGCTGACGGCCAGGCGGTTCCTCCGTGGGATCCCCGGCACCCGCACGTAGTTGTTGATGCCGGCGAAGGTGATGGGGGTGTTCAGCTGGTCCTGGCAGTAGTGGCCCACGCTGCCCTGGGGGTGACCGTGGGAGGTGGTGAGGAAGAGGATGCTTCCATGGCGGGGAGGCCCCCCCATCCCCACAGCCCTGGCCCCAATAGCCCCCGCTCGATCCCATCGCCTGGCAGTGCCGGGCAGGCGCCCTGGGCCAGGGACGACCTTGCACAGTCGATGTGGCGCCACTCAGCTGAGCATGGCCGCTGCCTGGCCTCATGTCACCCCACATCTGGGGGGAGCCTGGCCCCAGGGAAAGGGTCACCCCACAGCAGGGCTGAGGACGTGGCCCTCCTCCAGGAAACAGGTCCCCCCATGGCAGAGATGGGACCCCCAGGGAAGGGGCCACCCCCCAGGGCTGGACCTCAAAGCGGATGTTGGGTCTCCGGTGCCGGGCCAGGTCGGCGATGTTGACCCCGTTGAAGATGATGTTCTCCACACAGCCCCGGAAGTTTTGCCGGTAGGTGAGGTGCTGCTTGTCCTGGTCGATCACCCCCCCAAAGAAGATCTGGGAGGCAGAGGTGGGGGTTTAGCCCCTCACTGGGGGATGTCACGGGTCAGCATCCCAGCAGCTCCCTGCCTGCCGTACCCACCTCGGTGTCAAGGTCGAGCTGGCTGAAAGTGCCATGGCAGCGGAAGCGTTTGACCTCCCCATCCAGCGTCAGGTTGACGTGGTGGCCGTAGCGCTCGATGTGCAGTGAGTGCCAGTGCTGGTCATCCAGGAGGCTGCCCACTGCCACCGTCGTGTGGCCCTCGCTGGCATGCAGCGGGCTGCTGCCTGGGGAGGGGCAGCCTCAGCTGGCAGCCCCCCAGCCCTGCATCCCCCAACCCCCCGGCCCCAGCTCACCTAAGCTGATGTGCAGGAGGAGCTGGGCCTGCTTGAGCTCCACCGTGATGTAGTCACCCTGCGAGCCCTCCCCATGCATCAGCACCCCGTCCTGCTCCAGTGTCTTGAAGTTGAAGGAGATGTCATCCTCAAGAGTGCTGATCCTCTTAGCCCGGAAGCGGTAGGAGATGGCGTCATCCCCATCAAAGTAGAGCACGTGGGACCCTGGGGAGAGCAGAGCAGCCCCAGCCACATCACTGCCCACAGCAGCAGGTGTCCCAGCATGGGGAACTCTCCTTTCTGCTATGGTTTATGCCAGAGCTGATGACTGCAGATGGCTTGGACACAATCCCCTCTGAGAAAGGGTTTTCTGGCATGCAGCGCCAGGGGCTGGTCCCCTGCCACGTGGGTGGCTGGGCCACGATATCACCCTGCGCAGGGCTGCTGGAGCCCCTGGGCCGGGTACTCACGGTAGGGGCAGCCGTAGAGGCCCAGGCGCAGCCCAATCTTCCCGCGCGGGTTCCAGGCCACCGGGATGATGCGGACGTAGCGTGCAAGGATGGGGTAGTGCAGGTTGTGCCGCACCACCCCACTCTCGTTCACATTCCCGAAGAATGTCTGGGGACGAAGAGCTACCATCAGCACCTCGCTCTGGGCCAGGGTCTCCGCTATCTCCAGGGGACCCCCTCCCACAGGGACCCCTAGGCACCTCCCTACCCAGTTGCTGCCCTGCTGGAAGAAGGGTTTCCAGCTGGTGGGGTGGTCTCCATAGAGCACAATGTAGCGTGTCAGCCAGTCGTAGGTGTTGAAGGTCCCCTGCGTGGCCACCGCATTTATCCGGTGCTTTTGCATCAGGTCGATCTGGAGCCAGGGCTGTTTGTCCCGGGGGTCAGGGGACCAGCCACTGGTGCCTGCAGGGGGAGAGGCTCAGCCGGCCCCACAGCCTGGTGCCCAGCGGATCCTGGCTGAGCAGGGGCTGCTTGCTCAGCCCCACTGCAGCACCCTACTGTGGGTGGGAGCTGGAGGGCTGCAGGGCTCTCCTCCATCCCTGGGGGATGCTGAGGGCTCTGCCGTGAGCACCCGAGGACCCCTCAGCCCCACACGAGGCAAGACCTTGCTGGGGACACCACTTGCCCACTGCCCCCCGCCCCGTCTGCACCCTGGTCCTGTGGGGGGACTCACTGTGCAGCCGGGCAAAGCTGGCCGAGTAGAAGATGTTGTATCTGGAGGAGGCACCGATGGATGAGGAGTAGAGGGGAGCGACGAGCTCATCGTAGCAGGGTCCTGCAGGGAGAGTGGGGCTCAGAGCGCTGCACTGGGCGGTGTCCCCGCGGCAGCCCCCCCGGCCCGGCCCTGCAGGACCCCGCGGACCCTGCGTGCTGTGGGGACCCTGCGCACTCTGGGGACCCTGTGGGACCCCGCGGACCCTGCACGCTCTGGGGACCCCACGGACCCCACAGACCCTGCGTGCTGTGGGGACCCTGTGGGACCCCGCAGATGCTGCGGGCTTTGGGGACCCCGTGGACCCTGCGGGCTCCGCGGGCCGGCGGCGCGGCGGGTCCAGCTCCCGCTCTCCCCTCCCACTGCAGCGGAGCTGACACACCTCTGCGGGCCCCGGCGCCCGCACCAGCCGCCTCCGCACTGACGTGGGCGCCGGGACCCCCCCCCCGCCCCGCCCCGCCCCGCCGGGGCAGAGTCCCGCGTGGGAGGCCGGGGGGTCTCCGTGCAAACCCTCGCGGCATCTGCAGAGGAGGCTCCAGCGGGGCCGAGGTCCCGACCCCCTCGCAGGGCCCCCCCCGGCCGGGTCGGACGGAGCCCCAGGAGCGTTTGCTGCACCCCCAGCCCTCACTGCAAGGCCAAGGGCAGCCGCGCTGCGCCCATGCTGCATCACCCCCTGCCTCCATCACCCCCTGCCTGCATCGCCCCCTGCCTGCATCAACCCCTGACACCATCACCCCTTCCCTGCATCACCCCCTGCCTGCATCGCCCCCTGCCTGCATCACCCCCTGCCTGCATCACCCCTTCCCTGCATCACCCCTTCCCTGCATCATCCCTTCCCTTCATCACCCCCTGCCTGCATCGTCCGCCGCCTCCATCCCCCGCAGCCAGCGGGTCCCCGGGCCACCCCGGCCCTGGGGGAAGGGGCCAAGGACCCCGGCTCAGCGGGGCCGCAGAGAGCTGCTCGGTGAGGCCAGGGCCTTGCCGGTCCCCGTCCCTGGGCAGCCGCCCCCCGCCCCTCCCGCCCCAGGGCCCGCGTCCAGCTCGGTGCGGCCCCGCGGCGGGGCCGGCCCGGGGCGGCGGCGCTGGCCGAGGTGCTGGCGGAGCCCGGCCGGGTCCCGCGGGGCTGCCCCCACTCGCCGGGCTTCTCGGACACGGGGCCGGGCCGGGGCGGGGGGGGCCAGGGGCCCGAGCCCCCTCCCCGGTAGGGACAGGGGGCCGCGCCGGGCGCGGGGATGCGGCGCAGCGGGGCGGGTGCCCGGGGCGTCCCTGGGCATCCCCGGGCATCCCGGATCCCCCGGGGCCCCGGAGGCTCTGGGCGGGCGCGGTGCGGCCGGCGGAGGGGCTGCGGCAGGGCGGTCCCGGGCAGGGCGCGGCGGCGGGGGCGGGGGGCCCGCGCCCGGCCACCCGTGTCCGGCGGTGACCTTGGGTACGACGCGGACCGGGGCGCCGGGGGGGTGCTGGGAAGAGAAAGGAGGGATGCCCGGGAGGACGGGGGTGGGGGGTGGGGGGTGGCCGGGGGCGGCTCGGGGGTGCGGGGCCGGGGTGCGGGGCCGGGGTGCGGGTGCGGTCCCGCAGTGCGGACCGGCCGCTCCCGGGGCTGCGGCCCCACTTACGTGCGAAGCAGCCGGGACCGGGGCGCAGGAGGCCGGCGCAGGCGGCGAGCAGGAGCCCGAGGAGGCGGCGAGCGCCCATGCTGGAGCGCCCCGAGCGCCCTCGGCGCCGCCGCTCCCGGTGCTGCAGCCGCGCGGCGGAGCGGGGCCGGCGGCTCCGCCCACGGGGCGGGGGGGGGGCGGTGGCGGCGGCGGCGGGGGGGGGCGGCCCCGGGACCCGGAAGGGGGGGGCGGAGGGGGGGGCGCGGGGGCCGGGCTGGGCGCAGCGCAGAGCCCCGGTCCCCGCCCCAGCCTCCCCCGCTGCCGCGCTCCCGAGGGATGCTCCCGCCGGGAACCCGGTCCCCCCGGTCCTCGGCCCCTTCGGCCCCGTCCTAGAGCGGGGCGGGGGGGGGGCGGGAAGGGCAGTCCCGGGCTGCCGCCGGGCCACGGCTCGAGGCCTCGGTGGGGTCGGGGCGGGGGTGCGTGGGCAGAGCGGGACACGGGCAGCGCGCGGCGTGGGACGGACGCGAGCGGGGCCGTGCAGGGAGCACCCCGGGCATCACCGGTTCCCGCGCGGCCCCCGGGCCTCGCCGTGCTCAGCCCCGCCCCGAGCCCCCGCCGGGGCGGGCAGCATAGCCCCCCTCCGCAGACCCGGCCCCCCCCAGACATGGCCCAGGCGCCCAGCACCTGCGGCGGCAGCGGCGGGGGGGGGTTGGAGCAGTGCCCACCAGCCCTCCCGCAGCAGATGTGGTGGCAGTTTGTAATCAAGCCACAGATTAAGGCCTGCGGGTTTCGGGGTCGCCCGTCTCTCCAGTGGTGCCGAAGACAGGATTTAGCCTGTGCCGAAGATGGGATTTAGCCTGTGTCTGTTCCTAAACATCCCCAGACATCCACGGAGGGGACGGGGGGGCTGGCAGACACGTGGCCTACATACGCTGCCTGCCTCCCAGACCCCGTGATGCCCTGTGTGTGTCCCCCAGCTCTGCAGGGAGTCCCCCTCTCCCAGGAGCCCTGTGCAGCACCCCAAGCCCAGGCCCAAGGGATAGGGATACACCAGGGGCCACTGGGTCCAAGCAGGGTCCTGGTGCTGGGCAGGAGCCTGGCCTGGCTGTGCTCAGCACGGGCAGCACCACACCGCTGGCATGAGGGCATGGCACCAGGCCTGGCAGCATTGTGCCGGGCACCTGGCTGCCGCCCGGCAGGGCAGAGCGGCTGTCACCTGCGGGCAGTCAGTGCTGGGGCCGCTTCCTGAGCAGGCAGAGCTGAGGCCGGGGCTGGCGGGCAAAAGAGAGAACAGAAAGCCCCAGGTGTGGCAGGGCTGCAGGGCAGCCGACGGCACACCAGGAGTTCTGCTACCAGGAGCTGGAGCTGTGTGCCAGGGCCATGGGCGCCAGCCTTCCTGTCCCCCAGACCCTCATAGCACGTGCAGGTCCATCCCCAGGAGAGGCACAGCCCCACCTGGCCTTATCCTGGCACTCCAGAGGTGCTGCCTGCTCCAGCCACAGCCCCATGTCCCGTCCCTGTGCTGGGTCAGGTCTGTGACAGCCCCAGCAGGGGCACGCAGGGTCCCTGCTGTGCACCCATAGCTGGCCGTAGGACCAGCATTTGCCCCAGGACCCTCCACCTTCCCCTTCCCCCAGGATGCAGGATGGCCCCCCCATGCCAGCACAGAGTGGAGGTCTGCAGCCAGTGTCCTTGTGCTGCAGGAAGAGCAGGGGAAGGGGAGACACCCTCCAGCAAAGAGCCCTGGGGACACCCCGGGGCCCAAGGGCCAGGCTGCCTCTGCCCAGCTGCTCTCCAGCCAGGCTGCAGCAGTTCCATGGTCCCGCCACGCCACCAGTGCTGACAGTGAGCTCCCAGGGCTGGCAGGGATCCTGCCTGCTCCCCATGCCTGGCTGGAGGCAGCAGGAGGGCCGAGGGCAGAGCTGGGATAAGCCACAGCAAAGACGGCTGTAGCAGGGAGAAAGGGGGATTGAGGGATTACCGCAGCAAACAGCCTAAAACCAATTAAAGCCGGGGATCAATTTGCTCCCCCCTGAGGAGAGGAAAGTGGGGCCCCTGCCCCACAGAAACTAATCTGCCTCTTTATGAGGAGTTGGAAATTTTCTTGTCAACAACCAGCAACACGCCTGCCCAGCGCCACAGGGGTGCAGGGGCACGGAGGCATGGGGTTGTGGGGGTGCAGAGGCACAGGGGTGCAGTGCAGGGCTGGGACCCCTGAGTGAGGGGGCACCCTGCACCAGCAACCGCCCCCGTTCCTGGAACCACCACACTTCCCATCAGGACTGTTCCTGGACCGGACGCGGCTCTGCTGGGCCTGCTGGACCAGTGTCCTGCCTGTGGCCCTGCTCAGCGATGGGCCACGCTCTGCTCCTTGGCCTTCTTGCCTCCAGTCTCCCCTCTTCCTCTGCAGAAGCAGTCCCTGCGGGGCAGGAGCTGCAAACAGCCCCAGGGCGGGCTGGGGTCTCCTGCATGTGCTGGGTGCCCTCAGCCAGACCCCGCTCCCCCCAGCCGGGCACTCCCGGGCTTGTCCCCCAGCCCTGCATGACAGGGGCTGAGCAGAGCTGCTATTTCTGTCCCTGGCGTGCAGATGCTAGCCACAAAGTAAAACATGCAGGACAGGCTTCGGAGTGGGGTCGCATCTGCCTCCTCGCCTTCTTCCCCTGGGGCTGGGCTTGTGCTCTGCACTGCTCTCAGTATCAGGAGAGGCACGTGGTCAAACCACAGGTTGCAAAGCGCTGAGACGCCAGCAGCTCCAGACCCACTGGCAAGGGGGAAAGGTGCCACCACGCAATGCAGGAGCAGGTGAGGGGCCGCTGGGTGAGGGGTTCGCTGGAGGGTCAGGCAGGGACACCCCCCCCGCTGGCTTTTCTTGTTGCTTTTAAATGGTTCTGTGAGCTGTGTGGGTTTGGGCTGAAAGACAAAGCCCCAGAGAACGCAGGGCAGCACCTGGTGCTCCAGGTCCCTGGGGCCCGGAGCAGGGAAGGGGCTGGGGGAGCTCATGGGAAGTCAGCCTGCTCTGGCACTGGGTTCAGATCCCACCTGCATCCCCGAAGTGGGTGGGGGGATTGGACCCAGCCGCCTGGGCTCGCTGACAGGAGCCAGAGGGGAACTGCTGTCGTGAGGCTGCTCTGAGTGAGAGCCATGCTGGATCCTGACCTCTGTGGCAATGGGGTCCTGGCTGTTCACTGCCAGGGTGCAGAACTGTCCCTCCACCCCAGAGCAGGGCTGAGAGACCAGGAGCTGGGAGCACTGTACACAGCTGCCTGCGACCTGTGCAAGGCAATGGGATGCCCTGGGACCTCCCTGACTGGGAACAGGACCATGCAGTGTGGGGCTGTGCTGGCACTAGGTCCCCAGGGTGGTGCATGGGGGGGGTGGGTGCTTTGGACATGTCCCCAAGGGTGTGCGTGGGGACCTGCCCAAAGTACCCACCTGCAGATGCCGGCATTGAACCCTGAGGCCTGGCTGCACAGGGCAACTGGGGCCATGGGCTGGGTGCTGAGCCCCAGGGGACATCAGGAGCAGGTCCCCCACAGTGGGTGCACAGTTAGTTTGTGGGACCTGGTGCTGTGCTGGGGCCGCCATGGCTGGGGTCATGTCTCCCCACCAGTTCTGTGCCGCAGGCGGCTGCTCGGGAAGTGTGTGGTCGCTCTCACAATGACTGAGTGCGGTGAACCTCCCACTGCCTCGGAGTGGGTGTGAGACAGAAACCACCCCGAGTGTGGGGTCCGGGGCTGTGGCACGCCCGGGGCTCCCCGCAGCAGGGCTGGGTGGAGGAGGAATGCCCTGGGTGCGGTGCACTGTACGTTGCGGCCAGGCCGATGCCTCCGAGCATCCCTCACTCAGCCTCCCTCTGTGCAGGCGACCCCCAGCCCCGTCTCAATGGAGCTGACCGCCACCACTGACTTCTACCCCTGGGAGGATGGGTACTCATGGGAGGACGGCATGCTGCCCGAGCTCTGTGAGAAGCAGGCAGTGCAGGGCTTCGCCCGCACCTACCAGCCTGCCGTCTACCTGCTGCTCTCACTGCTGGGCACGGTGGGGAATGGGCTGGTGCTGCTCACGCACACCCGCTACCGCCAGGCACACAGCATCACCGACGTCTGCCTCCTGCACCTTGCCCTGTCTGACCTCCTGCTGCTCCTGACGCTGCCCTTCGCCGTCACCGACACGCTGCAGGGCTGGTCCACAGGCACGGCCACCTGCAAGGCGCTGCAGGGCCTCTACGCCCTCAACTTCTACAGCGGCTTCCTCTTTCTCACCTGCATCAGCGTGGACCGCTACGTGGCCATCGTGCGGGTGCCGGCTGCCTGCCGCCTGCGCCCACGGGCTCGCCGCCACGGTTGGCTGACAGTGGGGCTGGCCTGGCTGCTGGCCATGCTGCTGGCGCTGCCCCAGTTCATCTACAGCCAAGCGGAGCAGCACCAGGACCTCCGGATCTGTCACGTCGTCTTCCCCCGCGCGGTCTCGCGGGCGGCCCGGGGGGCCACCAACCTGGTGCAGGTCGTGCTGGGCTTCGCGGTGCCCTTCCTGGTGATGGCGAGCTGCTACGCGGCCATAGCCCGAACTCTGCTGGCGGCCCGTGGCGCCCAGCCCCACCGGGCACTACGGGTGCTGCTGGCCCTCGTGCTGGTGTTTGTGGCCCTGCAGCTGCCCCACAGCCTGATGGTGCTGCTGGACGCGGCCGAGCTGCTGGCCAGCTGGGAGGTGAGCTGTGCCCAGAGCCGCCGCAAGGACCTGGCACTGCTGGTCACCGGCGGGCTGGCGTACCTGCGCTGCTGCCTCAACCCCCTGCTCTACGCCTTCCTGGGCCAGCGCTTCCGTCAGGAGCTGTGGCTCCTGGCCAGTGATGCCAGGTGCGTGGGGCCCCTTGAGCCACGCTGCCCCAGCTGCCCCAGTCCCCGCCAGCGGACATCACTCTCCACCTGCCAGGACGTGGTGTAGGGACACGGCGCCCGTGGCCGGGGCAGGATCGGCCCCCCGGGGAGAGCCTCCTCCGTGCACGGACCTGCCCCGGGCCCCGGCAGAGCGGCCTGGCAGGGGCAGCACCGGACAACCCGCACGGTGCCCGCACATGCGTGGGCAGAGTGAGCCCCGCAGCGCCCGCGCGCACTGCGAGCGCCTCTGCTGCCCCGCGAACGGCCGGGCCGGCGGCACCGTGCAATGTCACGCGTGCTCCGGGGGGACCATGCAATGTCACGCGTGCTGCGGGGGGCCGTGCAATGTCACGCGTGATCTGGGGGGGGCGGTGCGGTGCCGGTGAGCTCGGCACGGTGGGTGCACGCAGCGGGGCCCGGGCAGCTGGTTCCCACCCTCACAATAAACCCCGGTTGAGCCCCGCTGGGCGAGCGCCGTCTCCGTGCGGGCCGGGGCTGCCGGGGGGGGGTTTGCTGGGCCGGGGCCGGGGAGCAGGGAGCGGGGGGGCGGCCCCGCGCCTGCCCCTGCCCACGGGCGCTGGCCGGGGGATGCCTGCAGGCGGCAGCAGAACCCCGCGCTTCCTGCCGTCCGCTGCCCGTCCCCTGCCTGTGCCCTGCCTGTCCCTGCCGGCCCCTGCCTGGGCTCCCCCGGACACGGGGCGGGCGCCCAGCCGGGGCTCCGGCAGCCAGGGAGCGGGCGGGGGACAGGCTGGGGACGGAGGGACCGGGGCGGGGAGCGGGGGCTCCGCGGGGGCGTGCGGGGGGCGACGGCCCGGGGACCGGCACCGGCACCACGGCGGCTCCGGGGCGGGGTGGGGGCATCTCCGGGCCCGGGCCCGGCAGCCCCAGCCCCGCGGTGCCCCCGGCCTGGCCTGGGCAGTCGGAGGGGGCGGCTAGGGGCAGGAGCGGGGGTCACCCCCCGCCCCCAGCACAGCACAGCCCCTGGCCGAGGCGGCAGCAGAGACCAGGCCACTGTCCCCCCGCTGGCGGGGTGCCAGAGGGGGCTGGGAGTCCCCGGGGTTGGTGACAGCAGAGGCCCCCCTGGAAAAACTTGCCCTGGGTCCAGCTGGAAACCCCCTCCCGGGGCGGGGTGGTCGGAAGGGCCAGAGGGACTTTCCTCCCTGCTCCTCACCTCCCCCACGAGCTCCTCTGCCCTGGCAAATCCTGGCCCAGCGGCTCCCACCTCCCATGGGGCCAGGGCACTGCCGCTGGGACTGTCACGGCCCAGACACCCTCGCCCCCACGGGGCTGGCACCGTGCCGAGCGGCACAGGGCCAGGGGCTGGCAACGCCTGGGGCTGTGCAGCAGCCCCCCACATCGGGCCTGGCTGAAGAAGCGCTCTGGGGTCCCAGGAGCAGAATGGGGCCTGGCTGTGGTGCAGCTGCTCATGGGGTCTCCATAGCAGAGCTGGATGTGCGGGGAAGCACCTCCTGGTTCTGCCAGGGCTGGAGGCTGCTTCCCACTCGCCCCCAGGCTCCTGCTCAGGCTTAGCCGAGTGCTGAGTGGGAGAAGCCATCCTGGACACTTCATCTACTGCTGGGCCCAGAACACAATTACCGCTGACTCAGGAGCTGCAGCTGCATCCCCACGCAGCAGCCGCAGAGCCAGGGTGATGGGCCCCCGGCCCCCGCAGCCCTCCGCTGACCCTGCCACTGGCAGGGAGCAAGGGCCGGATTTGGGCAGTACCTGGCCCAGCAGCACAGCTGCCCCCGCTCCCTGCCCGGCCCGCGGCCTCGGGTGGCCTCGCTCCCTTCCTCCGTTGGCCCTATGGCAGTGACGGGGTTGGCCCCAGAACCGGCCCCACAGCCGCGCCTGGGGCTGCCCCACAGCTGTGCCACCATCTCCCCGCATTGCCCGGCCCCACGCTGGTTCCTTCCCACCTCATGGCTGGCAGGCTCAGCGCCAGTGCCCATGCCTGCCCCAGCTGCCCTGCCGGCCCCACAGCAGGGCTCAGCCCCCGGCGCAGGCCCGGTGCTGGCTGCGTGGGAGGAGAGCTGGCAGCCGGCGCTTCCTGCGTGCGCATCCCAGCTCCACGGGCTCCCAGAGACAGTGTTGACCCAACAGCTGTAGCAAAGCCAGAGCTGCGGCTGATGTGCTTAACCCCTTCTGGGGCTCCAGGAGTGGGGCTGGGGCGCGGGCACCGCCATGGCACCCACAGCTCGAGAGTGCTGCGGACCCTCTGCTGCCAGGCAGGGCCCAGGGCTGAGCCGAGCGGTGCCGCTTCGCTGCGGCACCGGGTGTGACCCCGCCACGAGCCCCCTCTGCCAGCCCCTCGAGTGGGAAGGCGCCACGAGGCCCGGCAGGACAGGCCTGCCCGAGCACGGTGCCCTCCTGCCCGCGGAGCCCCTGCCTGCACCGGCAGCCCGTGGTGCTGCCCGCCGGCACAGGGCTCGGCACCGCGCCGGGCTGAGCCGCCTTCCTGGGTTGGGCGTTGGTGCTGCAGCGCGGAGGGGCTGGAGCAGCACGTGGCGCCGGTGCCGCGGGGCAGCTCGACGCCGTGGCCAGTGAAACCCCGGGGCTGCTGGAACCAGCGCACTCCGCCTGGCACGGGGCCTGTGCCCGGTGCCGCTGCCCACGCCGGGTGCGGGCGGTGGCCGGCGCGCCGTGCCGGCGGTGGCTCCGGTAGCACCGGCCCCGTCGCAGCCCGGCCGTGCGGCGCCCCCGGAGCTCCCCCAGTTCGGCGCGCGCGCCCCCGCCCGGCACATGACGCAAGCAGCGGCCCCGCCGCCCCGGGCGTGCTGGCTCCGCCCCGGGCCGCGCGCGGCGATTGGCGGGGGCCGGTGACGCGCCGGGTCCGGCCCGCCCGGGGCGGCGGCGGGGCCGGTCCCGGCGGCGGCGGCGGCCGGTGCGCGGCGCGGGCGGGCCGGTCCCGTCCCGTCCGGTGCCGGCGCGGCGATGCCGTTCCCGGGCGGGCTGTGGTGGCTACTGTGCTGCCGACAGGGCTTCACGCTGCTGCGGCGGGACTACGGCGAGGCGGACCGGGAGGCGGACGGCGAGGCCGAGGAGGAGGAGGAGGCGTCCTTCGAGCTCCGCGCCCAGGGAGACCAGGTGGGGCCGGCACCGGCTCCGGGACGGGCACCGGAGCCGCGGCTGGGCACGGCGCGGCGGTACCGGCGGTGCGCGGCTCCTCCCGCCCGGCTCTGCGCCGCTCGGCGCGGCCGTCCGGCACCGGGCCCCGCGCTCGGCGGCGCTGCCCCAGCCCGGCCCGGTCCCCGTCGCTGCGGCGAGCCCCGCCGCCGCCTGCCCGGGCACGTCCCCGCCGGTGCCGCCGCCCGGGCTGCCCTTGGCGCGTCCCCGCCGCCGGCTGGGGGGTCTCCGCGGGGCGCGGAGGGGGCGGGGGGGGGGGGGGTCGGCCCGGGGGAGCCGCTGCCCCGGGGCAGCCTCCGGGCGGGCGTTGGGGGTCCCGGAGCCCGCAGGGCAGAGCCGAGGGGTGCAGGGGCCGCTGCCGGCGGGATCCCGGGATGCCGCGGTGACGGGACCCGGGCGCCCGTCGGGTGCTGGGGTGCAGCCGAAGCCGAGGCGCTGCAAGGCCGGCGGGGCAGCGGAGCCGCCAGCAGAGCTGCCAGTGGAGCTGCCGGCGGAGCTGCCTGCGGAGCCGGGTGCTGCCCTGCCCGCACTGCCCTGCCTTTGCCTGCTCCTCGGGGCAGGAGACGTGGGGCTGGCAGTGCCAGAGCCCGCACCGGGGCTGTACCTGCCCTGTGCCGCTGCCGAGGTCAGGTTGGCCGAGGTGCGAAGGGACCGGCCACGGCTCTGCACAGGCCTGCCGGAGCAGGCCGGGACTGTTCCCGGCAGCCAGCGCCCGGGGAGCACGTGCCGGGCGCGGGGAGCAGGCCTGGATCTCCCCGCTCCGGCTGCTTCCTCTGTTTAGGGAAGCTGAGCGGCGGAAACCGGCGCTTCCTCTGGCTGGGCTGCGTGGAGGACGGCTGATAGCGCGGGCCGGCGGGGGGAAGCCCGGCTCCCAGGGGTTCCTCCTGCTGGTCCCGGCTGCCTCCTGCACCCAGAGCCACGGGGCCATGTCCCTGCCCGGAGGGGACATGGGGGGTGGTGACAGCCCCATCCCACTTGCTGCGGCACCTCTCTCCCTGCCCGCCGCAGGGTCTGCAGCGCGGCCCTGCTGCCGCTGGGCTGCCCTGGCTGTGCAGGGCTGGGGGTGGCCCTGAGCCCCCCACACTGGCTGTCCCCTGGCAGCAGGTCCCCTTCCAGCAGAGCCCGCCCCAGGGGACGGCAGGCAGCGGAGACAGTGGCAGAGCTGGAGCTGGGACCTCTGGGCATCGGTGGCAATGCCAAGGGCACGGCAATGGCAGGAGCTGTCTTTGGGCTTCCTGTGTCCCATGGGCCACGGTAGCTCCGGAGGTCCAGCCTGGCGTGGGCGGCTGTGACGCCAGCTCCCCAGGGAGCCTTTCTCCGTGGCCGGGGGGTCCTTGGAAACCCGCAGTGCTGGCCACCCCTTCCTGGGAGCGTGGGAGCAGCTACCCTGGCCTTGCTGCCGTGGCTCCTCTCCTGTTTATTTATATCCCTGAGAAGGAGCTGGCCGCCACCGCCGCCTCCTCCTCCCACGGATGAGGAGCTGGGCACCGTCTCCGTGCCCACAGCTGTGCAGGAGTGCGCGGGGCCCTCACCGGCCTCAGCAGCAGGACGGTCGCTGGAGGAGCTGGCCCCGTGCACAGGCGCCGGCGCTGCGCGACAGGTGCCCTTAATGCCACGGGTCAGTGGCGCCCGGCCCTGCCCCGCGGCGCAGCCGTACCTGCAGCAGCTCCCCCCTCCCCACCACTATTTTTAGCAACCGTCTCTTTTTCTTGGCGTTTCGTGGCGTGCTCTGGCCTGTCGCACCTCCAGCTGCCCCGATGGGCTGCAGCTGGCAGGAGCGCCCATGCATCTCCCGGGACACCATCCGCCGGCGCTGCCACATCCCCGCACCCTGCTCTGCCGGGGCACCCTGCCCAACTCAGTGCCTGCCCGTGCCTGGGCTCTGCCTCGTGTCCCAGCACGTGTGCCAGGGTCATCATGTGAGTGGCACCGTCCATGTCAAGTTGTGCTGCACGAGGAGGAACCGGTCCCCATCCTGCTGCAGGGCCAGGGACTTCCCTGTGCTGTGTCCCACCGCCGCAGGCAGGAAGTCAGCGGCCCCATTACAATGGGACTTTGTGCCGTAAGCGTATTACTCAGCACTGACCTTGTGCAATTCTGCACGGTATTCAGCCTGCCAGGTCAGCTGAGGACACACAGCCAGCATGCCCGGCGGCTGCCCCCGCGCCCCCGGGGTGCCCCAGCTGCAGCCCTGGCTCCTGCCATGGCTGTGGGGGCACCGGGGCTCCCTGCCCTGTGGCAGCAGGATGCAAGCCTGTCCTTCTGGGCCTGGCACTGGGCTGGTGAGGAGGCGAGCAGTCACTGGGGGCATGTTCAGGGGTGCCAGGCGGTGACTGTGGGTCTGAGACATCTCCTTCCTCCCCAGGGGTCCCTGGAGGTGAGCCTGAGCCAGCCCACGCGCAGCAGCAGTGGCTCAGAGCGGTGAGTGAAACCCTGCCTCTGGCCCGCTGGACATCCCATCACATCCCTCGCATGGTGCTGTGGGAGCTGGGGTCCTGGCACGCGGTGGGAAGATGCACTGGTGCCGTTGTGCACTGTACCATCCTGCCCATGGGGCCGGCACCACGCTGTGCCCGTCTGTCGGCTAGAGCAGAGGATGGCACAGCCGGGACTGCTGCACTCCGTCCCCATCCCTGGTGCATCCTTGGGCACGTCTCCATCCCTCTGCCATGCCAGATGGCTTGGCTGCCACACGCTTAGCCAATGGGGGCCGCGCATGGCTCCTCCTGGGCCAGGAGGCTCTGCCGGGCCGTGTCCCCAGCAGAGGCCATGCCTTGGGGTAGTGTGTGCCCGGGGCGATGGGGTGCCGGGGCACAGGGGCTTGCTTGCTCCCCGTCCTCGCAGTGCCGACGCTGCTGCCAACATTCCTTCCTGGTTGTTCATTTTCCGAATTCCTTGGCAGCGCCGTGACTGCAAACAGCTTATTTTTAGCCAGGGTCATCTGCACCCGATGGCTCTGCTGCGTTCCCACCATGGGGTTGTGGGGTGCCTGGAGCCCCTCAGAACCCAGCTCACCCCAGCCCCCGGGCCAGGTCCCCACTCAGGGGCCATGGGAGGCTCCCACAGGCACCCAAGCTCAGCCCCGTGTCGTCCCCAGGTCTCTGCTCGTTGCGGAGGAGATGCGCAGCCTCATCGTGGAGAAGGGCCCAGGGCCAGTGGAGGATGACCCCGACGCTCTTGTGAAAGGTGGGCACAACGGGGCTGGGGCACTGGGGCCTCTGCCTCTGGAGTAGCTGGGGCAAAGCCAGGGCTGGCAGGATCGTGCCCCGACTGTGGCTGGATCCTGCCCCAGAGGGGCAGGGGGCACCGGCTGGGCTGGCAGGGAGCGGGCAGACCCTGCCCTGCACCGGAGAGCCAGTGGGGCAGATGGTGCCGGTGGCAGGGGCTGAGGCTTCCCCTTCCCAGGCTGGCTGCAGCGGGAGGTGCGGGGTGGCGTGAAGACCCCGTGGATCCGGCCTCGGAAGTACTGGTTCGTGCTGACTCCCGACTCCCTGGACTACTACAGCAGCAATGAGAAGGGGGCCCGGCGGCTGGGCTCCCTCGTGCTCACCAGCCTCTGCTCTGTGCTGTGGCCGGACAAGCAGACCTACAAGGAGACGGGTAAGGTGACGGCACCCCTCAGTTGGGCTGCACCTTTGCAGGCCCTTGTGCCCTGCGTTGCCCTCCCAGCCCCAGGAGGAGGCCTTCATTGCCCGCAGGAGGGGCTGTGCTGAGCCCCGGGGTGCTGAGTGGCCCGGCTGGGGCTGGGGTCCTTGGGCAAGGGTGCCGGTGGGCAGTGGGTGAGCTGCCTGTCCCTTGCAGGCTACTGGAGCGTGACAGTGTTTGGCAGGAAGCATTGCTACCGCCTGTACACGGAGCACCTGAACGAGGCTGTGCACTGGGTGTGTGCGGTGCAGAAGGTCATCGACAGCAAAGCACCCGTCCAGACGCCCACCCAGCTGCTCATGCGTGATGTTGAGGTGAGCCCATGGCACAGGGCTGCTCGTGCCTGCAGCGGTTGGCAGAGCCGGGACCGGGACGGATGGTTGGGGCCTCGCCTGCCCTGGCGCAGGTGCCTGTGCTGGGCAGCCCCTTGGCAGCTGCTGCCATCCCTTCGCCCTCCCAGGAGAACTGCGGCAGCCCTGAGGTCCTGGAGCAGATCTACCGCTGCAACCCGATCCTGCGCTACACCAGCAGCCCCCTCTACGCTCCCCTGCTGCCATTCCCCTATGGCAGCCTGGACCAAAGCGGTGAGGGATAGGCAGGGGGATGCAAAGCCTGGTCCCACGACCCCAGCTGGCGGGCGCGATGGCCGGGGGCTGGGGGCTGCGCAGGGTGGGCAGGTGCTGGGCTGGGCCCCCTGGGAAAGCCCACGGGACTGTTAACCCCCATCCTGTCCTGCAGCCCCTGGCCCCCGCAGCTACACCACGCTGCGCGATGAGGCTGTGAAGCTCTTCAACTCACTGCAGCAGCTGGAGTCGGAGCGGGACCCAGTGCCGCTGATGCAGGGCGTCCTGCAGACCTGCCTGGACCTGCCGCCGCTGGTGGACGAGATCTACTGCCAGCTGGTGAAGCAGACCACGGAGCCGCCGGCGCCGGGCGGGCAGGGCGACCTGCACTACTGGCAGCTGCTCACCTGCATGAGCTGCACCTTCCTGCCCTCCCCGCCCATCCTGCGCTTCCTGCACTTCCACCTGGACAGGCAAGTGCCGGCGGAATTGCCAGGCACCAGCTGTGGGCAGGGAGCTCGCTGGGTGCCGGGACACCCATTGGGTCAGTGCCGCTGTGACCGTCCTGGCATCTCTTGCAGGACAGAGAGCCGGTTCCCTGCCTCGGAGATGGCCAAGTACGCCTGCTTTATCCGGGAGGCACTGGGGAAGACAAAGGGGCGGGAGTGCGTGCCCTCCCTGGAGGAGATCCTGGTGCTGATGCGGCGGCAGGAGATGATCTGCACCGTGCACTGCCCAGGGGCGCCTGCCTGCAGCGTGGCCATCAGCTCCCACACCACGGCCGAGGAGGTGAGGGGCCACGTCTGTGCCGGGGAGGGGGCTCGGGACATTTCAGCACATGGGGCTGGGTGGGCAGCGTGCCGTGGGAGGCAAGGGGCTCCTGTGGGTCTCTCCCAGCTGAGCTGCAGTGGAGAGGGGCCAGGGGCCACTTGCCTTTGCCCGCCATGACCTGTCTGTGTCCCTTTGCAGCCCTGAGCGCCGCGGCCAGGGACGCGCAGTCATCGTCGGTTGCCTTTGTCTCGCCCCAGGTGGCCCGGGAGCTGGTGTCACGCCTGGGGCTGTCCCAGAGCCCCAACCTCTTTGCCCTCTATGAGCAGTCCCGGCGGCGGGAGCAGCCCGTGGGCAGTGCCACGCTGCTGGCTGATGTCCTCACCAAGTTTGAAAAGTAAATGTCCCGCTCTACTGCCTATGGGGGAGAGGGGCCGGGGAGTCACAGGCGGGAGGGGACGGTGTGGGGGTGCCTCCCCCCACCTGCCCCCACGCTGATGGGGCTGGTCCCTTCTGCCGCAGCCTGGCCGGGGAGGAGCGGGAGCAGGACCCGCCGTGCCGGCTCTGCTTCAAGCACTACGGCTTCCTGGATACGGACAACGTCCCGCGCGACAGCCTGGAGTTCGCCCTCCTCTTCGAGCAGGTGAGAGCCATGCCGGGCTGGCTGTGCCGTGCCATGCCGGGGTGGCTGTGCCGTGCCGGCTCACCCCGCCCTCCCGCAGGCGCACGAGATGGTGCTGCGGGGCTACGTGCCCACGTCGGAGGAGACGCTGCAGACGCTGGCGGCACTGCGCCTGCAGAGCCTCAACAGCGACTTCTCCACCCACGCGCCCTTCCCGCGCCTGGAGGAGCTCTTCCCGCCCCACGTGCTGCACGCCCGCCTGCCAGCCCCCCGCCGCCGGCCCCCCACCAAGTGCCGGGGGGCCCGGCTGCGCGCAGGGCTGCTGGCTGGCGGGCTCTGGGGCCAGGCGCTGGCCAAGCAGCGGGCGGAACGGGACCAGCGCCTGCGGGGCCGCCTGCGAGAGGAGGGGGCCAGCACCATGGCCGCCATCGTGGAGAAGTGGAAGCTGCTGCAGGGCATGGGCCGGCCCGAGGCCATGGCTGCCTACGTGGCGCTGGTGCGGGAGTGGCCTGGCTTCGGCTCCACGCTCTTCGATGTCGACCTGCGCGCGGTGAGGCCCCGGGGGCGCGGGGGCGGCGGGCAGCCCTGGCGGCGGGCAGCACTGACGCCCCTCTCCCCGCAGAGCCCAGTGGGAGCTGGGGCCCAGCGGCTGTGGCTGGGCATCGGGGCCAAGGCTGTCTCGCTCTACAAGCCGGGGGAGCCTGAGCCCTTGGACAGCTTCTGCTATGGCCGCATCTCCTCCTTCGGCGCCTCCGACAGCAGCACCTTCCGCCTCTCTGTGGAGGACCGGGATCTGCTCTTTGAGACCTCCCAGGTAAGGGGCAGCCGTCCCTCCGTTCCTTCTTCCCTCCAGGGGCTCCAGCATGCCGGGCACCCCGGGCTGAGCCAGTGTGTCCCCTCTGCCCCGCAGGTGGACGAGATCGCCCAGCTCCTCAACACTTACCTCGCCTCCGCGGGTGCCCGGCAGCCGCCCCAGCCCCAGGAGTCAGCCACCAGCCCCCCTGCCTCGGACCCCACTGCGCTGCCCCAGGGGCTCTGCCCCGCAGCCGGGCCCTGGCAGCACCAGCCACCGGTGGGCTCCTTCCACAGCTAGCCCGGCGGCCAGTGGCGGCCACACAGGGTGCTCCTGATGGATGGCATGGTGGGGGACAGCTGGCCCGGCAGTGAGCGGCAGGTCAGTGCTGGTCCCCAGCCACTCCCTGGAGCAGGGGGACAGGGGCTCGTGCTCTCCACGCCGCTGTTGCCTTTCTGGTTATTTCCTTAATTTATTTCGAGACGCCCACACCCCCCACGTCTCCCAGCACTTTCCCTGGAGGGCAGCAGGGCCGCCATGCCGCGGACCCCCCCCCCCCGTGCTGCCCCCAGGCCTGTCCCCGTCCCTTGTATCCTGGTGCCTTTGCCTTCAGCACTTGTGCTGCCTGGCAGCTCTGCCAGTACCCTGGCTCCTGCTGCCCTGGGGGCTTTGCCTGGGGCACAGGGTGCTGGGCAGTGGTGCTGTGCCACCGTCTGTCCATCTGCTGACCCCACCCCTCCTGGAAAGCTGCGGGCGGCTTTTGGCCTAGCTGCCTTGGGGACCAGCAGTGCTCCTCGCAGCCGAGTCCTGCTGCTTCGCAGTGGCCCCGTGGCAGAGCTTGTGGTGCAGGGGTGGCCAGTGGTGGCGTGGCGGCTGGTACGGCTGGGGCTTGGCCCCTCAATGTTGCCTCTGTAAAGTTTGTCAGTTCTGTGTTGGGGGGGGTGGCGGGGTGGGTGTTTGTTTGTTTTTCTAAATAAATGCACAAAGGAATGGCTGGGCCTCCTGTCCTGGAGCTCGGGCCCGCGGTGGGAGGCAGGGACAGTCAGATCCCCGGGGCAGCGAGTGCAGCGGGGCCTGGGACAGGCAGTGGCGGCGGGGAGGAGCAGTACAGCATGTCCTTGGGGGCAGGGACCGCCGTCCCTCTGGCCAGAGCCGGCAGCCAGGCTGCTTGCTGCGCCCTTTGGCATTTCATCAACGGTGCAGGCAGTGCTCCGGCTCCGCTTCCAGCTCCCCGGCACCCCCTGGCACTGGCCGCCCCGGGGCGGGGGGGGGAACTGCCCCAGCAGCGGGCGCCTCCGCGGGGCCAGTGCCAAAGAGGGCGTGGGAGCCCAGCGCTGCCATGGCGGGTGGGTATTTTTAGCCTGCTCCTCTGTGCCACAGGGTCAGAGGAAAAGGCTAATTCTCACCTTGGGCTGCCTGGGCTTGGGCCGGTGCCAGAGCTGCCCCACACCCCCCCATCCCTCGCAGCCTGAGTCACGCGTGGCAGGACCGGAGCTGCCCTGTCTGTGTGTCCCCCTCCCACCCTGCGTTGACACCAGCCGGCCCTGAGCCTGCATCCTTCCTGGTGATGCCGTCCCCTGCCTTGGATCCAGAGCGGAGAGGGCACCCCCAGTCCCTCAGGGGCCTCCCTCCTGCACGAGGCCTCACCCCATGTGAAACATTAACGCGGCACCACATGCTCTGCAGGCAGGGCGGGCAGGGTGGTGCCGGCTCCTGTCCCTGGTCAGCCGCGCAGGCAAGTCCTTCCAGTATTTCTGGCTCTGCTGCAGCGGTCGCCCAGCGCTGCCCGGGCCCAGACAGCATGCTGCCGGCTGGCTCCCGGCCGGGGCAGGGCCAGCCCCGCACACCACTGCAACGTGCAGGTGAGCAGTGACGCCGGTTCAGTGTTCCCACCGAGCTGGGACACCGGTGGGCTGTGGCTGTGCAGCGGGGCTGGCCAGCTGGCCAACACGGGCACTGGACCTGCAGTGTCTACAGCTGCTTCCCTGCCCGACTGCTCGCTCCAGGAGCCGTGCAGGCAGCGTCAGTGCAGGAACAGCCTTTATTAAAGCAAAATAACCTACAAAAATATAGATACAGCCTGTGCCCCAGGCCTGATCTGGCGAAGGAGGAACAAGGCTCCTGCCCAGGGCAAGGACTAGCTCAGCCACACAGAGCCTTTGGCCACAGGGGTCACATGCACCCAACTCTTTGGCCAGGCTTGTTCCAAGCCCCGGGTTCACTCTCCTCCTCCTCTGAGCGAGTGTTGCTCCCACGGGCAGAGGTTCCCTACCAGCACAGAGTGCAGCTGCCCCAGTCCCGTCCTGGGCCAGGGCACATAGTGGAGCGGAGGCTGTCCCCTGCCAAGGGTCTTCAGGGGCAGCACTGCGCCCTGCAGAGCTGCTTCCGCTGAGGAGCGCAGCGTGTGTGTGCAGCCGCTGCGACGACTCCACCACGGCCGGGCAGCGCTGAGGGGTGCTAAACGTGGGCACGACAGAGACAAGCCCTGCCGGCGTGCGTGGAGGTGGCCGTGGGACCCTCCCGTCCCCTGGCAGAGCACTCACTGCTCCTGCGTGCCCCAGGAGATGTAGTCAGGGCGCGTGGCTGCGTGGTACTCGTCGATCAGCTGCTGCACGATCTCCCGGGAGTTGTCCAGCTCATCAAAGTTGTCCTTGAAGATGTCCTCCTTGCGGAACTGCTCCAGGAAGGCCTCCCGCTTGCGCAGCTTGTCATATTGCCGGCATGTCCGCTCAAACAGCTGGAGAGCAGCACAGTGGTCAGACGCGCCAGAGCTCCCTGGGGATCCCGTGGGGCAGGGCGGGGGGCCCGACCTCCTCAGGCTGCTGCCTAGGAGGAGGCAGGCAGGCAGGCAGGCTGCCCCAGGCCGGCAGGGCAGTAGCTGCTACCCTGCACCCAGCCAGCACTCGGGATCAGCTCATGCCTCCGAGGCTGCCTTTGGCCAGGGAGAGGGAGTCCTGCTGCAGCCGGCTCCTGGGAGAACGGCACCAGGGGTGCAGCAGGACTGACAGGACCCCAGACCAGACCTGAGCCCTGCTGTGCCCCAGCTGGGAGCTGCCCACCCTCCCCTCGTCTGTAGGGCTTGCCATGGCTTTGTTAAAGCCCCCAGAGAAGACAGTTTGCGACTGAAAGGACATCAGAGTTGCGGCTGTGGGGCCCCAGTGCTGCCTGCGGTGTAGAGGGAAGGCACTCACCGAGGAGATGTTGGTGTGGTTTGCCATCATGAGGCCGCTGACGCGGTGTGCGGATGGCAGGTAGGGGGACTTGCGGGACAAAGCCACCTGGATGCTGGCAGGACCCCAGGGGATGAAGTTGGCCAGCTTCCTCTCCCGGATCCGCTGCAGACTCTTGTGAACCTGGTGGGACGAGAGCAGCAAGGGGCAACAGGGTCATGGGCAAAGCAGCCTGGTCCCAGCAGACCCAGGAGCTGCTCCTCACAGGGCATATGGCCTCAGGAAGGTGGACTTCAGCAAATGGCAGGCAGGGAGGCTCCTCATGACAAGGGACTAGCAGCCCTTCTACAGGGCCAGGGCCCACACAGGAGCAACTTGGAGCCAGTTCTCAGGCACTGCTCAGTCTCGCCCCAGGATCCCTGCACAGGAGGACAGTGACCATGCCCTTCCCTGGCAGGCCACACCATTGCCATCAGTATCTGAAATGGCTGTAGGAGCTCACCTGCGTAGGATCCACCTCCCCCTGGATGATGTTGAGGATGGCAATGTAGCAGTGGTTGGTCTGCCTGTCTCGCCCTGTGGACACCATCACGTTTTTAGGCTGCAGCAGTCTTCTCATCACATCCAGGACTGTGGTCTTCCTCACGCTGGCCACCTGCAAATGCCAGCTGGGGGGTCAGAGGGAGTGGGCATGCTGCTCCCTTGCCCTCCCGCTGCCCTGCACATGCACACGCACACAGGAGTGGAGGGCAGCTGGACAGAGAAGCCCTCGCCATGGGGATGGAGCCACATGCAAAGCCGCATGCAGGACAGAGAAATCCCAAAGTCACACAACAGGCACAGCCAGGCTCAGAACCGGAGCATTGGCGGAGGCTCCAACACAAGGGTGCTGAGCTGCCCCCCTGCAGCAGCACAGGAGGGGCTGGGGGCAAAGCTCATCTGAGACCAGAGTGACAGGGATGTGTTTCATGTTGTGCTGTCAAACTTCTGTCCTGTTCCACTGCCGAGGCAAAGAGCAGGGCTGGATGACAGGGGAGGGGTTGTTCCCCGCTGCACCCCCTCCTCACGTCACCCTGCACTGAGCCCGTGGGCAGACCAGCCACTGCAGTCCCCGAGGGCTGTCACGAGCTTTGCCCAGCTGCTGCTTGCCAAAGGTGCCACAGCCAGGGCCAGCACCCAAAGGAGTGCCCATAGCAGGGACAGCTTGGCAATGTGGCAGCCCCGCTCCAGGCACTGACTGAGCTGCTGGCTGAGCCCTTCCCGCACTCCTCCCTGGGAGGACAGATCACACACTCGATACCCTTTTCAGAGCCAGCAGTTTTTCACATTTGCTTCTCTGAGTAACATCCTGAGGAAATGCACACAACGAGAGGAGAACAGCAGCTGTTAGCTCCCAGCAGAACTGAGACGCAGCCAGCGCAGGTGAGTGCCTCTCAAAACAGAACTGCCCCATTCTCACTGGGGGGGCTGAGGGGGCACTGGCTGGGGACAAGCTAAATGCAAGCAGTAGTGTTTGATGCAGCTGAGGGGTGGCAATCCCCTCCCAGTACACAGACCAAGCCTTGGGAAGGGGCTGATGCCTGGAGCCCACAATCAGTCTTGGCATGACAATGACCAAGAGTGTTCTGACCCAAACGGCCTGGGCTGGTGGCCCACCGGGGTGGCACGACTGGCAGGGCCACTCTGCTGGGCTCGCTCCAATCATTTCTAAGGGTGGCTTTTGCCAGATCAGATACTGTCAGCTCTCTCATAGCTGCCGCAGCCATCCTGATGCATGCAGCAGGTAGCCCAGCACAAGCACAATTGCCTGCTCATGTCTGATTCATATCACACGCGGCTGTCACGTGGTGTGGGCACACGGGCCTGGGATTTGGAACACGCAATTACAGCTCACACCAAGACCGTGGGACTGACAGATGTTACAAGGTGAGCAGCTCCTCCTGCCCTCAGGGAAGGGGAGGAGTGCCTGGCGGGCTGCCTTACCGACTGGTCAGTGGTGAGCGGCGTGTACCCCGTCATGAGGAAGTGCAGCCGGGGGGTGGGGATCAGCGAAGCAATCAGCCCGATGAGGTCATTGTTCATGTATCCGGGATACCTGAGCGTGGTGGTGCTGGCAGACATGATGGTGGAGACCTGGGGGAGAGGACAGGGTCAGCATCCGCATCACCACACGGTCACAGAGCACATTCAAAACCTGCTTCACACAGCCGTGCCGGGGGAAGCTGGAGTGCCTGTGGAGGCTGCCCCTGGGAAGGGCGGAGGACCCTCGTTCACAGCTCCAGGCTGCCCAGCACAGTGCCCAGCCCATGGAGTAGGTTCAGACCAAATCGAACACAGCAGGGAAGCCCCATGCCAGCTTCTCCAGAGGGAAGAGCTCTTCTCACCAGCTGGTTGATCTGAGAGAAGGATGGGTTCTGAATGTGCAGCCGGTCCGTCGCGATCCGATTCAAGGCTGTGTTGTCCAGGACCACCTGCAAGAGAAAAAGCTCTGTGAAGAGCCTCGGAGGCAGCCTGAGGACGGGCAGCCCCAGCCACGTGTCCAAGGGCACCAGATTGCCCAGCACAGGCCCTGAGCGCCGCAGCCTGGCAGAGCCCTCCACGGCAGGTGGCAGACACTTGAAACCACAAGCTGACTCATCTGTGGAGCGTAACTAACACTGTCAATGGAAGCTCTTCCCTCCCGTCCTGGCTGTGCTCCCCAGCGCTCTCCCAAAGAGCACTGCCTCTGGGCCACCACCTCACAGCAACCTTCAGCCCCAGCAGCTCTGGCACAGCTGCTCTTTCCCTGCCATGTGCAGAGATAAGCTGGGAGGGACAAGCAATATCTTGGTTAGGACCTGACTGAAGGCCCTGGTGCAGGCTGAAGATGCTGCCTGGCTGGGGCTTGTGGGTGCTGAAAGTGATGCTGGAATCAAGTTCAAGCAGAAGGCTGCAGCGCAGCTATGCGGAGGAAGCACAGCCACTCCTCGCTGCCCTGGGAAAATTCTGCTGGATCCTGGAAGCAGAAATGCCAAGCCGGACAGCTCAGCAGGGGCTAGTGCAGTGCCCTTGTCCCTGGAGCCAACACATCTGCTCAGTCCTTCTGGACTGGGATGCTCTCGTCGCTGCGCCTGGGGCTTCACAGGCACGTTGCACGCTGTTGTGGCACTCACCCCACACAGCTATGGCACTTGCCCCAGGAAAAGATGAGTTTTTGAGCAGCTGGGGACAGGGCTGCCATGCAGGAGCGGGCTGCACTGCTGGCCTGACACACAGCAGGACTCTTACCACGCAGTCAGCGTTCTGAGTCAGCCTCTTCAGCGTCAGCAGAGAGTTGTATGGCTGGACTACAACATCACTCATCTCATCTTGGTTTGGGAAAACCGAGTAGGTCTCCACCAGCTTCTTGGGATACCTGGTGAGAAAGCCCAGCCATCTCAAGGGTTAACACCACCAAGCCAGCACTCTCTCCTCCCACAGGCTCCCTTTGCAGTCTCCAGGGCTCAGGACAGCAGTGAGTCACCAGTGCTGCATGCCAGAGTCAGCTCCCAGGGAGGGAGAGAATTTGTCCCAGCAGTGCCTACCCTAGCAGTACAGGAGCAGGCTGCCAGACAGAGCTACAGCCGAGGCTGAGCCATCCACAGGCTGATTAAGCAGCTGCTTACAAGCCTTTTCAAGAGGCTGCAAGCTGAAACAGGCAGGGATGGTAGCTCAGAGCCCACAGCTAGAGCCTCCCACCCTCCCTTGCACAGTCAGGGTGTCAGAAGGCAGCTGCCTGATAAGAACGGCTGAGGGAAGGGAGAGTTTGGACAGCCTGAGTCCAGTTTCAGAGGCTCTGAAGTCCCCAGGCGTATCAGGAGCCATCCCTTCCCCGGGCAGTGTGCCAGGGATTGCACAAGACAGTGTTTGGGTGGGGGCGGTGGCTCTGAGTCAGCGCTCTCCAGCTCCCCACTTTGGCAGGATGCCCAGGCTGGGCCAGACTCTGCCATGAGGGAAGGGGATGAGGCTGAATGCTTACCTGTCATTCAGTCTCTCCAGGAGGTACGAGCCCAATCCGGAGCCCGTTCCACCAGCAATGGAGTGGCAAAGCACAAACCCCTGGAAGGAAGCAGAATGCAGGCAGCTCAAGGTCCAGCTCAGGCCCAGGAGCAGGCAGAGCAAAGCATGCTGTGCCACCACCACCACCTCCAGCAGAGACTTGCCAGCCAGGGTGAGAACTCCCCCTGTGACAACTGAGAGCATGGAGCTGATGCCTGTGGACAGAGTGGAGGTTAGCCCTGGCTCCTCCAGACCACAGCGACGGCCACACACTCATCAGGCCACTTCTGCCAGAGTGGGTGGAATCCACGTCTCTGCACATACCACAGAGTGCAACTGCTGCTCAGGAGCCTCCTGGATTCCTCCCACCGCAGAACAGCCTTCAGAATAGCTCCAACGTTACCTTCAGGGTCCAGTCAGTCATACAAAACAGAGGTACATGTTCTCAGCCCTTTCCCTGGGTCCTCCATGCCATTCCCCTCCTTCTAGAGTGCCTGAGGCCAAACTTCCTCTACCTGACTTCAGGACAGTTCCCACCTGCTGCAGGTCCCACAACCAGCTAGCTCTTGGATCTTCTGCCAGCTTATTTTACGATGACATTTTCTCTTCCCCTGTTGCCATGTGACAGCCTGACACAAACACCAGGGAGCCCTGTCTGTCTACGCACAGGGAACAGGTTTACAGGGACGGTGGCCAAGGTCCTGCAGAGGCACACGGCAAAGCAGCTGAAGAGCTGTCGGTACCCCTGGTGCCCCTTTAACCCGGCTGGAAAGAAGACGAAGCTGCACCTGCCTGTGCTCATTCCATGGATTTCAAAGCACTCAGCAACTTTGGGTCCAAACACCTTCCTGCTGGCAGTCCATGGCTCCCTCTTCTGCTGCAGACAGAGGAGCAGCAGGTGCCTTGTTCCAGCACAGCCCTCCCTACCCACGAGGACCTTCACCAGAGGACAAGCAGTGTGTGTCCTGCTTCAGCTGACGCGGGGGAGAGCCATGGGATGGAGGTGGAACAGGGAAAGGAAAAAGCACCATAATGCCTGGAACTCTTCCTGCAGACTGTATCCTACAGGAAAAGCCCAATGCAAGCCGTATTTGGGGCAGAAAAATGCCCTGCTGAGCAAACAGTAAGAAGACTTCTGGGGAAGCCTGGCAGATGTAGTAGTGATGGGAAAGACCTCCTTTCCCTGCTTCCCCTCTCTATGTGTTCTCTGCTCGGCACCCAGAAGCAAGTTGAGGAAGTCTGCGTACACCAAATGGCTGAGCTCGACCTTATAAAACAGCAGCTTGGCTCTGAAAACATCAAGCAGGGTAACCGGATCCAAATCCCCTGGCTTACTTACTTCCAAACTGTCGCTCCCATCAGCCTCTCTGTCTATTATGTCAAAAATGTCTTCATGGATTTTTTCTCCCTGCAAGAGAGACCAGACCAGGATTTGTTCCTTTCCCACAGAAAATGAAGAAGAGCTCCTCAAGCCTGGTGTGAAGCCAAGTCAGATTGGCAATGTGACCCTGCACCCAGGGTGCCACAAAGTGTCAGGCGTAAGTCCCTGCTGAATGATGACGTATTCTTCAGAAACCGCATACTGAGCCTGACATGAGAGAGCCATGATAAAGCCTCACACCTAATGAGCGGACCTGTGTTTGCACCTAGAAGCACTAGAGCTGTTACCTGTGAGAAGCCACTGGCCCAGTTGTTCCCAGCTCCCCCTCCGTGCTCAGACAGGTAGATGTTTTCTGGGTTGTAGAGGTTAGCGTAAGGGGAGTTCAGGATGGAGTGGATAACTCGGGGCTCCAGGTCCAGCAGCACGGCCCGCGGGATGTAGTGCTCATCGTCTGCCTTTAACAAGGAGCAGTAAGATCATGATGCAGTCGCAGCTCAGCGCCGCTTCTTACTGCAAGAGAAACTGCAAGTGCGTCTGCCACCCCCTGGCCGTGGGAGAGCACGGCACAGCTGGCGCCTGACAGGGAAGAGGAGGAAGGGAAACTTGTTATGTACGGCCTGTCTGTAATGCAGCATCTTTATGCGCCCCAGAGCATATCTTGAATGCTGGGCAGGTGGGGGGGCGGCTCTCCCCCAAGGGGCCTGCACTCGTGGTGGTTACGTAAGGTGGTGTCTATGGCAGCCTCAGCCTCGTGCTTCTGCCTCCACAACACATCCGTTTCCAGAAACGGGAGCAGAGATAGGAGCCCTGGCAGCGTGCTGCCTAGCAGGAGCGCATGGCTGAGGCTGCCACTCAAACCAGCCCGGGGTCAGCGTCAGCCCACCAGTCCCTGAACGGGGCTGGGGCTGCTGGAGAGAGCCGAAGCAGTCACAGACAGCCCTGCCGGCATTCATCCAGGCGTGGCTCAACCCGGTGACGAGGGCAGGCGCATCCCGCAGCACAGCGTGCCCGCTCCATGACCCAGCGCGGGCAGGGGCTGGGCGGGCAGGGGGCAGGGGCAGCGCCCGGCAGTACCTGGTAGAAGAAGACGTCCTTGCGGTCGGTGCCCTCGGTGGCGAACTCCTCCACGATGCCCTCGGGGCTGATGCCGTGCTCGGCGCAGAGCTGCTTCCAGAACTCGAACCCGACTGCGGGGGGACGCGGTCAGACGGGCCGGGGCCGGAGCATCCCCGGCCCCGCAGGCTCCGCCCCGGCCCCGCAGGCCCCGCCCCGGCCCCGACAGGCCCCGCCCCGGCCCCGACAGGCCCCGCCCACGCCCCCCACAGCATCCCGGCCCCGCCCGGGGCGCGCTCCCCCGGCCCGGCCCTGCCGCCGCCGGCCCCGGTCGCCCACTCACTCTGGTTGCCGCACTGGCCCAGCTGCAGGGTGATGATCTCCCGCGGCATCGCGGCCGAGGCTCGGCTCCGGTCCGCTCCGGTCCGGTCCGCTCCGCTCCTCCGCCCGGCTCCCCGCTGCCCCGCCGCGTCTCCCGCCCGGCGCCAACGGCACTGCGCGTGCGCGCGGCGCACTTCCGGGAGGGCGCCGCCAGGGGCGGGGGCGAGAGGCGCCCTGGCAACGCGCGCGCGCCCCGGCGGACGGGTGGCGGCCGCGCCTGCGCCAAGATGGCAGCGCCCAGCACGGCCCTGCCTCCGGCGGCGGGGGCCGCCATGTCGGCGGCTGTCGTGCGCGCGCGCGGGGCGGCCGGATGTTGATGCCGTGTGGGAGCCATGGCGGCGGCGCGGCCCGGCGAGCGGCAGCGGCGGGTGCAGGCGCTGAGCGCGGCGCTGCGGGGCCGCCTGGGGCCCTACGAGCCGCTGCTGAGCGCCGCGCAGGCCGCGCTGGTGTGGGAGCGGCCGGGCCGCAGCGCGCTGTGGTGGGCGGCGGCGCACGGCCTCTTCTGGTGAGCGGCGGCGGGGGTCCCGGGCCGCGGCTGGCGGGGAGGCGGGGGCCCGGGTCGGTTCCCCCCTGCGGGGATGCCGGGCAGCGGAGCGGTCCCTGCGTCGGAAGGCGCGGCCCGACGGGGCCCCTGGCGCGGCGGAGGGGCCGCGGGGGCGGGCAGCCCCGGGTCGGCTCTCCCCCGCGGCCGCTCGGTAGAGCGGGGGCCGGCGGAACGCCCTGGGCGGCGGGGGCCGTTGTTCGCCACCGCAGCTGCCCTGACGGGCTTTGTCCCCGTGGCGGCGGGTCTCGGGTGGGCGAAGGCCGGCGGCCGGAGGGCAGTAGCGAGCGGTGCCCTGCCTGCCCGCACCCTCACGGCTGCCCCGAAGCCCCTCTCCCGGGAGCTGGCGAGCAAGTCCTCCAGGGAGGAAGGGTCCCGCCGCTTCCCGCAGAAGAGCCAGTTCCCCCGGGCTGGCTGGGAACGGCTCACGGCTGGGAGTGGGACCCCAGCGGCTGGCGTAGGAGTTTGAGCCCCTGACCTCTTTCAGCAGGCAGGCAGGAACCTGGGAGTGCTGATGCCTGCTTCAGCTCTGTCGCTCTCAGCGTGTTTTCCTTGTTATCTGAAAGCAGGAAACTAATCGGCAAAAGCCAGCCTGTTCTGTGAACAGTGGAGGAAGGGCAGCAGGTTCTGCTTGCCTCCGACAGGTGAGCTGTAAAGCTGGGCTGTCGTGCTAGAAGTGACACGAACAGATAAGGGTCCCTAAGGCAGCCTGACGGCAGCTGCCTGATAAGGTCCCCACCAGGCAGCGCGGGCAGGCTGGATGCTGACTGATTAGCTCTTGCTTACTTTTCTCTGGCTATAACTGTTACCGAGTGACTGATTCGTTTTGAGTTAGTTAGTGTTATCCCTTTTGTGTGTGTCGCACAGAGCTGGTTGGTACCGATTTGTTCGTTTCTTCCCCATAGGTTTTTTGCTCTGACTTCTCTTCGCTTGCTGTTCCTGGTTGCATTTACCCTTATAGTAGTAGTTTGTCTAGATCAGTGGAAGAACAAAATCTGGCCTGAAATTGGAGGTAAGTTGCAACATTTGAGTTGATACCAGCAAATCAAGCGCTGTTTTTAGCCCTAGAGGTACATAGGCTCTGCACTGCCTGGAGTCAAATAGTTAAAATCCTGGAGTTTTTGCTCTGAGCCTAGAAGCAGACAAAAACACTGTAGGCGTGTTCTTCCTGGAGTTGGAAAATCCTAACCTATATAAACATAAGAAGAGCTTTTCATGCTTGTGACACCGGTATTTCTCTCATAATCTTGAAACGTCTGGTGTACGTGAACCAGTGCAGGTTTTGAAGCAATGATTCACCTCCCGAGCATTCAGTACAAGAACAAGAAATTGAAGCATATGTGGAATCCATCTGGATTTCTCGTCAGAATCTGTAATAAACCAGCTTCATGTTTTAGGACGAAGATGAGTCCCAGCCTTGCTGTTGAGTAGAGATTTGTTTGAAAGTAGAGATATCTTAAAAGCTGTTAATAAAGTTAGTCTTAAGCTTTCAGTAAACAAAGCAGTTCTATCTGTCATTTGTGATATTAATATACTTGTGAATACTGCCGTTCTTAGCAGCTCAGGATTTCGTTGGCTTTGCATGGACAGGTTGGTTTTGAAGCCGTGTGGATGGTTTGCATGCTCCCAGAGGTGGTTCCCTAACTAACTAGCAAGTACAACTCCCAGCTTTCTGCTTCAACTTGTGTTCTCTATAGTTCTTGGGAAGACATTAAAGCTTTCCTCAGTTTCTAGCAGCAGCTTGGCTCAGGCTTTGTAGCTGAAGTGTTCCTCCTTAGGAGGAAGTGTCCGTCCAGTTCCCTTATAACCTTGATTTCGATTTGTCAGGATAACTGGTACCTCCCTGGGTCGCTTTTCAAATCCCAACCTGAGTGAGAAAGTATCAAAAGACTTAAATCTCCAGTGCTTCTCAGCAAGCAAGCTGTTCTTCCTTCACCATCTGCTTGTGTGTAGGGGAAGGGAGGGAGATGAAAGTGGTATTTTTTGCTATTACCTGTCAGTGTAACCAGAGCAGCCTTCCAGACAATGTCCAACAAATATTGAGGAGCAACAAGGAGACTCTCTTGCAGTCTTGTACTGTCACACGTATACATTAAAATTGTGATGCATCTCCAGTTCTTAATTACAGTTAATGTCCTTTCCGGGTATTCCCCAGCTCATTAAAGCTTTACTTAAATCCCAAGAGCTAAGCATTCTCATGGCAAATTCCTTGCAACTAATGTAGTGTCTGTTCTTAATATTTTAGTGGCAAGACCTGACGAATTAGACAATGAGAGGTAGGAAACTAATTGAATCCTCTGCTGTTTGGTACTTTGCTGTGATACTGTGTAATTATTACCTGCATGTGCTTGTAATGTTGGCTCCTTTGAGCGAGGAAGGAAGGGGGAGAAGGGAGCTGCTTAGTGGAGGGATAATGGAGCCCTGGACTCTGTCAAGCAGTTGTGAAAAGTTTTTGACTTGCCCAAGCTATTATATTATACTTAATCTTTGCCTTCATACTGGCCTCCAGTAATGCTTGCTTGAGTGTTGTAAAAATTCCCCTGCCACTTGCCCCTGCACCCTTAACTTAGAGGTGCTGCCTTAAAAGCAATTCCTTTTGTATGGGCCTCCAATAGCAGGAAAACAGCATTTCTTTTGGAAATAATGAAGTCTTCTAAGACTTGATAGGGAATGTTTAACAAGCTTGTTCCAGAAGTTGTTACTGCATAGTTATGATCTGACTGCAGCATTAATAATGGGTTGAGAAATGTTGGGGTGTTGTCTTAATAACACCTTCCTCTCTCTGGGCACACCTTTCTGCCTGCCTGTGCTGCCAAGCCACACTGGATGCTCAACTCCTGATTAAATCACTTGAGCTGTTGCCAAATGACAATTTTTAAATTTTTTTTTTTTTTCTGCAAGAGGCCCAAGTACAAAAGGAATTGCTCTTCCTAACCTTCAAGTACTTGCAACTAGCAGTTAAGAAGCACTAATAGAACTTGCCAAAGACAATGCCTCTGAAGTAACTGAATATATTAAGGTACAAGGCTGCTTGTAGACCTCTTGCTGAATTCTTGGAGGCCTTGCAGTTGACCAAATAAATGCAGAAAAAGCAAACGGATTTGCTTGATTTGTTTCTGCACTGCCCTCTCCTTCCAGTAGCATGGAAACTAGTCTAAGCCAAAAGACTGAATGACTGAAATTACTGCTCCTTAGCTGCTATGGGAGAACTGGGATGCTTGTAGAATGGTACAGAGAAGTGCTGCTTTTGGCAAGGTGGTGTTTTGGAAGGCAGGCTGATCCTCATCTCTAGAGCTCAGCGGCTGGGGGAGAAGAGAAGGTAGTATTGAGACAAGCGTTTGTAACAAGTGACTTCTGCACTGACATCGACGCAGTAATATCTGTTCCCAAATTCTTCCCTTCGCTGCAGCTGGGGATACGTTCACCCTCGGCTGCTTGGAGTGCCAGAACTCTGTCACCATTTGGCTGAAGGATGGGTGGCTGGGACCAACTTCTTAAGTAATCTCTTCATTTTCAAGAGGCAAAACCCTGGCAAGGTAAGAACGTACAGACCTCAGCAAATAAAATGTTTGGTGCGGAGCCTTTGCTGACCGCTAGTATCTTCTTGTGGTGGCATCCAGTGTTGGCTGAATGCATTCAGACATGAGAGGTTACCACAGGAGGTCTCCCACAACAACATGGCTATTAAGTGGTGGAGAGTAATAGAAAGCACAGGTAGAATAATCAGGTTGTGGAGGAGGGAGGAGAAAACAAGTGTCGGCATGTTGATTGCACTAGTGAAGTGAAAACGTAGCTGCTCCTTCTGTAGGTTTCTAGCTTTTCAAAGTGTCTGTCAAACTCATGTCCCTCATTGGACTTTAACAGTTTGAGAAAGTGTGTCAAGCTTTTTTTTCTTTTTCTTCTTTTTTTTGAGGCTTATGCAAAAAGGAACATGTAACATGGTGGTACTGTCCTTGTCCTTTTCATCTCAAAAAGTTCTGTCTTTAGCCTCTTCCTTGCTTTTAGCTTACCTGCTTTGGGAAGCTCCTCATATTCTGAGGCAGAGGCCTTGGGGCACTGCCTGTCGCGCTGAAGCCAGGTACCTCCTGTGTCTGTGCTAGCCCTAGAGCAGGGTAATTGAACATTAGGAAGGCTTTGCTGTCGTTAGAATTATGACTTGACCTAGAATCTGCAGAGAACAAGAGAGTCAAGAACTGAGTGAATCCACTGCTTAATCTTGGAAACTCACTGTCTCCCATGTCTTCAGTTTTGCCTTCTAGTGTGTGGAGTCTTTACTTTCCTGGCTGTCCTGGGCCGGTATATCCCTGGACTCTTGCTCTCATACTTGCTGTGTAAGTAGATCTCTGTGCCAAATACAGACTTACAAGTGAAAAGGGGTAGAGATGAGTGGGATCTGAATGTCCGAGGGATGGGGCTCTTCTGCTTAAAAGGGAAGCTTGTGTGAATGGCTTTAAAATTTAAAATAATACATTCTGCCTGGAATGTGGTGGTTCTCGTCTAGGACTCTAAGGTCTCTGGTCCAGAGAGAACATGTTTGAGTGCTTAGTAACCATAGATCTGAGCACTAATATGTTGGCCTCTCAATTTTGTTAAATTGGCAGAGGTGATTGCACCAATTCTAACAGCCTCCGACACTATTGCCTTCAGTACTCAGATCTTGCATACTGTGTGTGTGTTATACTGCATCACAAAATGGGCAAGATGTTTGCCAAGTAGCATCCTGAACCAACTTCTAATCAGCGTTCCCACTTACCTCAGTGCTCTTCGTCCTGCTGTGGCCCCTTGCTGTGTACCACAGACTGGGGCAGCGCATGTACATGAAGCTGGAGCCAGCTCTGCAGCGGCTGGATTTCAGTGTTCGAGGCTACATGATATCAAAGCAGCGAGAGAAGCAACGTAAGTTTCTGTACTGTGTTTCTGACCCTTGGTACCTGAAACAGCCTGTGAATCGAGCCCCTGGTCTTGGAGTGGGATGGGGCTGCATGTATGGCATGGCAGTCACTCCAGCGCCCTTGGCAAATACTTGCAACTGCTTTGGGAAGGAAGCAAGGCAGCTCTGCCTCCGCAGGCCTCTCTCAGTGAGTGGTTGGTGTAAGCTCTTCACGGTGCTGAGCTGGTCTGTTTCTCAGCTGCCAGCACTGTGCGTTCCATATTGCAGTTGCACTGAAAAAAAAAGGAAGGACTCAGTGCAAGATAGCTGCTAAACATGTTCGTCTCAGCAAAAGATCTGCAGCAGCCCGAGTCAGAAACAGATCACGTTGCTCTGCTGCGGAACAAAGCATGCTATGTTACATTATGTCCAAGCTTGCCAGTTTAGGGTTTTTCTGCTCAACATAATGCTGGTCCTGTACAGACCCCTGTCCTAGCAGCAATAATAAGCTCTGACTCTGGTTTCTGGCAGTGCGTCGCCGATCCCTTAATCAGGAGGCTGTGGACGATGGGAGTGACAGCGAAGAGGAGCTTGCTGCATTCTGTCCCAAGGTAATGAAATGTCTTGGAAATATAAAAGCTCTGCTGAATAGAACAAACTCACTGCATTGCGTGGACATGCAGTGCATGGCTGCATATCCAGCACGTTGTAGCTGAGTTGTGACAGAAGATCAGATGAGGATAGTCTCCTTTTAGAGAGGTCTTTCCTGTTCTGTCTCACTCAAGTATGTCCAGAGCTGCTTGTACCAACTACAGTCTCCTAGGCTGGGACTAAAGTGTGAAATGAGCCTCGGATACCAGCCTTGCATGCAGACTGGGTTTAACTGGCAGCCACTGGATCACGTGTTTTGTCTTGAGGCAGAGAAATAAGCTTTCTGGTATTTGGCGTTTTCAATTTTATCTCCTATTTCAAAGCTGGATGACTCTGTGGTCGCCAAGGAACTAACTATCTCTGACTCGGAGCATTCGGACGCTGAGGTTTCCTATACTGAAAACGGGATGTTTAACCTTTCAAGGGGCCAGACTCCCCTGACAGAGGGATCAGAAGGTGAGAGGAAATGGAAAGCTTCTGGAAGGTGTGGAAGGCTGAGCAGGTGCCAGTGTGACGGGTTGGAGAGAGGAGGATGCATTGCCTTCTGTCCTTGAGGTCTAGCTGCTTGATGTCTGTCTTGCTGCCTAAGATGAGATGCAACTACCTGTTTTTTCAGAACTGAGCTTCCTTCTTAATTCCTGTGGTGCTTTAGTAGAGCAATGACAGCTGCTCTTCAAAGGCAGATCCAGCTCTGCCAGTCTCTGGCTATAGGGATACAGGCTGCAGTGCAAAGTCTGGGAGGGGGTGCTTTCCTTTGGCAGAAGGTGTCTGGTTCAGCATCCGCATTCTTTGCGAGTGAACTGGGAAGTCAGCAGGCATCCCAAATAGCTGTTTGAGGGGGAGATTAAAGAGCGTTTGGTCTGTGAGATGACAAGAGACAGTCTGTCTTGGGGAGGTAATGGCCCAGCTTTTGTGTGCTGTGCTGCCCTTGCCTGCAGGGTGTTTGGTGTGTGCTGTGTATTTAAAGCACTTTCTCCTCTTCTAGACCTGGATGGTCACAGTGACCCAGAAGAATCTTTTGCCAGGGATCTCGCCGACTTCCCTTCCATAAACCCAGAAGCAACTGGCATAGATGACGAAGATGACACCAGCATTGGGATCCCAAGTCTGGCTTACCGCCCACAAGTGGCAGAAGATCTGCATCTCCCTTATGACCAGGAAGAATCCGGCGCACTGCCGTCTGTACAGAATCTTACTAATGACATAGCCGGATTTGTCACCAGAGGGATGATACAGTTTGCGCTGTCAGGAGCCCCTCAGCCAGGCTTCTCACGCAGCGATAATCCCCAGAGAGGTGCAAAGACTTATCTTAGAACGGCCAGCTCGGACTTGGACACTGATGCGGAAGGAGATGACTTTGAACTGCTGGATCAGTCTGAGCTGAACCAGCTGGATCCTGCTGGCTCACGGGGCCAGTAAGCAATCCTATCACTTCCCTCTGGTTTTCTGTTGTGCATCGTGGAGGGAATCCTGGAAGGAAAAGCCTTGCACAGTTACCTAGAATGTCTCCTGTGTGAGTATGACTGATGTGACAGCCAGTCCTGGCTGGGAACACCACTGTGACTTGTGACTCTGTAGCCTCGCTTGGATTTTAAAATAAACTACACTGGTAATTCATAGGGAAAAGGCGTTGATGTGATAGTTCCACAATCACCCATGCGTTGCCCTGCACTGTCTGCCAGGATGCTGCTTGCTCCAAACTTCCTCACCTAAGACAATAAATCTGGTGTCTACAGCTCTAGAGACCACCGATCAGACTGACTAAGCATCACTGAGGACAATCTTGAAGCCAACCTTCCGGGGCTGATGCGTAACCAGGTGAACTGGATTGGTTTCCCCTCAGACTTTAGTGTCTGGGACTTAATGCTATTCTGTCTTTAAGACAACTGTTCCCTGCTCCTAAAACGTGCACAGAATCCAAGTCTTCTCTCCCAGCAATATCTAGCTCCGGACAGAAACAAACCCCTTGCTCCTGTTGTGGCCATGACGGTGTATGACCACAATGTTTGTACTTGCAATGACCACTCATCTCCAGTTCCAGCTTTCTAGTGATGCTATTTTGTAAGAGACGTGATGGCAATAAGACATCTACTGTGATGACTAGAGTCCTGCAAAGAACATCTACATGTGGCAGCTGCTCTTGTGTTGCTTTCCTAAAATAATGGACTAACACTTTGCTAAAAACCCCCTGTGCCCCTCCAGCACATGTCTGGTGTGGACAGTGGCAATACTGCACTTCCCCTGATGCTGCTTCTGGGGGAACTGCTAGGGACAGGTTTTCTGGAGGAGGGAAAGAGGTGGAGCTGGTCTGCCCCGCCAGTTTTGTTCTGGCCCTGGGGACAGCCTGCTGCTTCCCAGCCTTGTGCAGTTGAGAGCCCGCCGGTAGGAACCGAACAGGGAACGCCAGCCTGAGCCACCAGTGACCGAAGAGCTTGTGCCCGTTGTGGTCCCGTAAACAAACCAGCAACCTACACGGGAGAGACGTTCTGTTAGCTGGATGGCCCAAGCCCTCCGGCCCTCTGCCCCACTGAGCTTTCCCATTGCTTTTTCTAAGCCATAGAACCTGACTCCGATCACGTTTGTGCAGCAAAGAACGTACCTCTTCAGGGAAACCCCTTTATCTGCTGCTTTTTGTCTAAATCCGCTTGCCTGCAAGTGTTGGTGGCTGTATGGCTGCTCGTGGTGGCCTGGGGGTGGGGGGCGGCTGGTCTGGGCGCTGGGTAAGTGGGGGGTGTCGTTAACGGGTTGTGTTGTACCAGCATAAGCCTCGGCGCTGGCCTCCCACGGTCCTGGGGTGCCGTGGCAGTGGGCAGGTGGGGGGAACGGCGGGCGCTCCTCGCCCTTGCGGGTTTAGGACCGGTTCCCGTCTAGCCCGGGGGTGCGGAGGCCCTGGTCCAGCCCTGCCCGTTGGCCCGGCGCTCTCCGGCCACCGCTTCGCCCCACGGCGGCCCGGCCCGGGCACGCCGCGCTCCTCCGGGTCGGGCGGAGCGGCGGGCCGCTGCGGGACCGGGCCTGGCACCGCCCACTGCTCCCGCGGCGCCCCGCCTCCTCGGGGCGTGGCTTCGAGGCGAGGCCCGGGGCCAATGGGAGCCCGCCTCTCTTCGCTCGCCCCGATTGGCGGGGAGCGGGCGGCGCGCCGGAAGTGCGTCAGCGCCGCCGGTCGGGAGCGGAGCGGGGCGAGCGGAGGCGAAGGATGAGCAAAGGCCGTGACGGCCCCGCGGCGGGCGGTGAGTGAGTGAGCGAGCGGGGGCCGGGCGGCTGCCGCCCTCCCGTCGCGGTCCCGGGCGGCCGCGGTGACTGGCCGGCTGTCCCGCAGGAGGGGCCGCCGCCGCCATCCTGCTGCGGTACCTGCGGGAGCAGAACCGGCCGTACAGCGCCCAGGACGCCTTCGGGAACCTGCAGCGGGAGCATGGGCTGGGCAAGGCGGTGAGCGGGGCCGGGCCGGGGCCGGGGCCGGGCGAGGCGGGGCCCGGCCCGGCTGACGGCGATCGTCCTGCAGGCCGTGGTGAAGGCGCTGGAGCAGCTGGCGCAGCAGGGCCGCGTCCGTGAGAAGGCCTACGGGAAGCAGAAGATCTACTTCGCAGACCAGGTGAGCCCCGGCCCCGGGCGCCGCCCCTGCCGGCGCCCGCCGCCGCCGCCGCTGACCCGCCGCCGCCGCTGACCCGCCGCCTCCGTCCTCGCCGCAGGAGCAGCTCCCGGCCGCCAGCGAGTCGGAGCTCCGCGGCCTGGACGGGGAGATCGCCGCGCTCTCCACCAAGGTGCAGGCGCTACAGCAGAGCTGCCGGCAGATGGAGGCGGGTGAGCACACCCTGCCTGCCCGGCCAGCCCCCCCCCCCGCGGCACCGGGATCGGCTGCGCTGGCTGAGACCCCGCGGGCATGGGCGGCTGTGCCTGGGCTGTCAGTCCCACCGGTGATCGGTGCCTTTTTTCCAGAGCTGAAGGACCTGAACAGCTCCATGACAACGCCTGAGATGGCCGGAGAGATCAAGGAGCTGAGGAAGGACTGCGCGAGTTACGCAGAGAAGCTGGAGAGGATTAAGTCTGCCGCCAACCACGTGACTCCAGAAGAAAAAGAGAAGGTAAAGAGCTGCCAGGGCCTGAGCCAAGCACCAGCAGCAGAGCTCAGGCTGGGGCTGGGCCAATTGTACCAGACCCTTCACCGTCTTACCTGGTCCCCGGTCCGACTGATACCAGTACAGGGGGTTGCGTGGGACCTGGGCTGCTCCGCAGAGCCTCTGCGTGAGCCTCAGCTGTGTGCGTGATGGTGACGACTCTCGGGGCATCTTTAGGAAACAGCCTGAGCTGCCTCTTCCTTGCAAACCTTTGCTTTGGGCAGTCATCTGCCACTTGGTCAATTCATCTTTTCTTGTCTCAGGTGATGCGTTTTGCAGAGAGGTTCACGTCCCCGCAGGGGCTTCATGAGCCACTTGTGCTGTTAAATAACCCTCTGTCTCCCAGCCTTGGGCTTATGGCAGCTTCGTGGGATGGCTGCTCGTTCTCACTTTTGTCTTGCTGTTCACAGGTCTGTAGCGAGCAGAAGCTGTACTGCAAGGAGTGGCGGAGGAGGAAGCGAATGGTAATGGTCATGCCATCAAGCAGGGCAGGTGGGCAGTGCTGGGGAGGTGGCAGTGACAGTCCTGCAGTGGCACTGGCACCCTGCCGGGGACATGGGGTCTGCTGGGCAGCTCGGGGAGCAGCCCCTGTTTGAGTGGAGCGGCTTCCCACCGCTGCAGAGCCAAGTGAGGAGACCTTGGGCGATGGCTGTAGCTGTGGAGCAGGGAGTGCTGTGCCGGCTGCGCTCAGTGCTGCCCCCGGGGCCATGTGGGTTTGGGGAAGGCTCGTGGGTACCAAGAAGATCCCCTGGGAAAAGGCTGTGTTGCTGCAGCACCTAAATACATGAGTCCCTGTAGAGCTCTGTCTGTCCTCGGGAAACAAACCAGAATCTTCTCACATTAGAGGTGGCTGCCCCCATGCTGTCACCTGAGCTGCGCTGGCTTGTGACGTGCCTACGGGGGACAGTCCCCAAGAGCTGTGGCCAGGGCTGCCTGGCACTGGCATCTCGGCACAGCCCTCACAGTGCCCCTGTCTTGCCAGGCGACTGAGCTGCTGGAGGCCATCCTGGAGGGGTACCCCAAAAGCAAGAAGCAATTCTTTGTAAGTACTGAGGCCGGGTTGGCCCTGTGGCCCCAGGGTGGTAGTGGCGGCTCTGCCTACACTGCCAGGCTAGGGCAGCTGCCCTGCTGAGACGCTCTGCGCCTGTACAGGAGGAGGTTGGGATAGAGACGGACGAGGACCATAACGTCACGCTGCCGGCAGCTGTGTGAGGCACTGCAGGAGCCTTTGCCCCAGGAAGAAGGAGCTGATGCTGAAATGCAGCTGTTGGGTTTTTTTTTCCTCTTTTTGCAGGGGTTGGGCTGGTCCTGCATATTTATGTGTGTTTGTTTTAAAATGCTTTGCAGCTGGAAGGGTGGCTGCAGGGATTGACTCAGCACTGGGCCCTCTCACTGTCTCATGTGCAGAGGGAATGTTATTTCTTCCTGCGCTTTGGTGCAGCGAGCTGTCGTGGGGAAGGTGTAAGTATACTGTTGTAGAGTCCCTGGTGTTCCAGTAAGAAAAGGAAGAGAGTGCCTCAGGAAGGCGAATGATCTAGTGACTGTTAGGGCTGCAGAGCTCTATGTGTATTTCAGCCACTTCCCACAGCGTGACTGAGTGGTGCAGGAGAAAACAGCCCATTAAACACCAGGCTTTTGGTTCAGCTGTGCTTTGCTGTGGTGCTTTTCTGTTCAAAGGGTGTCAGGGCAGGGCTTGGGCTCTCGGTCACAGCAGCCCTGAGGGGTGGGGAAGGCAAGAGCCAGGAGCAAGTAACCTGAGCCATGACAGCTGGGCCGGGCTTCCATAAACTACCTCTCTGTCTCTGACTGGTTCTAGGGGAAGGGTCCAGGAACTTGGCAACAGAAATAAAAGCAGAAAAATCATTAAACCATTCAGCAAAATTTATTTAATTACTTTTCACAATAGAAAAATATGTCGCTTTCACATGTGAGGTCTGTAAAACTCCATGTCCTCCTCCCAAGGCAGCTTCTGGCAGAAAATCTCCAGGGGTTCAGTCTGTGCCCCTTGTTCAGCCGCAGAGCCCTAACCCTAACCTGCTCACCCATGAGAGGATTTTTTTCATCACAAAGCAATATCTTCCAGACCGGACACAGCTGACCCTGTGCATGCTTTATCAGTGATGTGCATCACTGCAGGGTTTGACTCTGAGGCTTCCATTGCATTGCCTTGGAAAGGACACCCAAAGGCAGGGTTTGAAGAATAATTCTATATAGAAATCATACCCCCGAGTGGGTTCTCCACTACTAAATGAAGTGGAGCAGTAGCTTTAAACATTCTCATGCTGCAGCATTCAAACCACATAACCTGGCGCCAAGTGCTACCTCATCAACAGTGGAAAAACAGTGTAAAAATAAATATCCACTACCCTGGAGCAGGAGCACGAACATGATTACAGAGAACAAATCCTGCTGCCAGCATCACCGCGCAGGAAGACCCTGATACAATCGCTCTGTGCGGTGAACAACCATCACTTGGGCAACGGCTACACCGTGCCATAATGTATTTGTGTTGGCCAGAGCCATGAACCATACTGACAGCAGCAGCATGTGACAGGTTAAAAAGTATTCCAGAGAGCATCTGTCTGCAAAGCTGACACTGATAATATTTCAGGATGATTTCAGTGATTTATAAAAACAAAAAAATAAAATCAAATCAAGGCTGGTTATGTATATATGTGCGTATATAAAAGTTCTAAGGAGGAGCAGCATGAGCTTGTGGCAGTGCTGTCCTACAGCTGCTGAACTGCTTTCCTGTTCAGTACGGCCACATCAAAACCCAAAGACATGAAGCCACACACGTTTCAGCACTCGCTCAGGAAAAGCCGGCACAGAAAGCTCACTCCCATCTCCCTTTCAGGGGAACTACAGCTACAGCAGAAGAGGTCAGGTTTTAGCAAGTCCCCATCCCGTGCTGCCAGCTCTGCACCAGGGAGGTTGTGGCTGTGCCGAGTAAGGGTCTCCCTGGTGGTGAGGGGCCCATCCTTCAGCCAGCTCTGCCAGCTTCCCCAAAGCATCTACACAACTTAACTTAAAAACCCTGCCCTGTAAGAGCTGGTTCAGAGAGAGGTACAAGAAAGCCCGCAGTTACGGGAGAAGCCTATTCATAGTCTGTTTTTACAGAAACCAACAGCTTTTAGCATCCGTTCTTGTTTCATTCCCCCTTCCCCAGGATCAGAAGGGGTTGTGTCAGAGGCCTGAGGTTACGGAGCAGATCTGCTTCACAGTGGAGAGTCAGTGACACAGGCAAACCCCACTGTGCCTGCCTGAGCTAAAGACTCTCTGGCACCTTAAAAGACCTCTACTCAGTACACGCTTTTTTTCCTCTCTTTGCTAAGTCCCTACAAATATTTGGTAAGATCGACTGTCACAGTACCTGTGGAGCAGAGGTGTCTGCACAGCCTCGTTTTGGTTTTGTAGTTAATACAATAAATAATTCAGAGAAGCTTTAAGAACAGCCATGAGGGAGATGGCCCAGCCCTTCCTGGCACCCATCACCCAGGCCCCCGGGCAGGAGGTGCCCCGTCCCCGCGGGTGTAGTAGGCGGCGGCAGCCCCGGCGCTGCTGGCACTGCGAGGGGAAGGCTCAGTAGAGCTGACTCTTCAGTTGGTGCAGGACCCCGATCACAATGTCCCGCAGCGCCTGGGGCAGAGAGGAGACACGGTCAGTTGTTCCAGTGTGGGAATGGCCCGTCCCCAGTGAGCAACACCCATGAGAGGCTTGGGCATGTGCCGTGGCCCTGGGGCTGGCACACATGGTGCCCAGCACCACAACACCTGTATGGGAAACGCTCACACCTCTGTTCCTGGGCCGCAGGATCTCAGGCAGCTGCAGTAGGGCAGGGACCCAGCCCTGCCTCAGTGCCTGCTTCCCTCAGTGGTTTCTTAATTACCAGAAAACCTTTAAGTGTCCTGAAGGAGTGATGGGGAACCAGCAGGACTCTCCTGAACCCTGTTTCACCCTGGCCAGCTTTCAGCACCAAACCAGTCCAGCAGCTGGAGTGGGACGTGCTGGAGCTTGGGCCCCAACTCCTGTCCCCCCCACACTCCCACCCTGCCCCAGCCCAGCACCGGTCACATGCTGCACTTTCGGAAGCCCCAGGAGAGGGGACAGCCACACCCAGTCCTGCACTGGGCGCAGATGTGCGCAATGGGCTCTGCCGCATTTCACTCTGCCATCTCAACAGCCCACCTGCGGCTGCCGGGCTCACCTGGGGTTTGCAGTGCTCCTCAATCCAGCTGAAGACGCATGCTGAGAGCTCCTGAAAACTCGTTACTGAGATGGAGGCATTAAAGGACTGGAACAAGGAATCCATAAGGCCTTGGAAAACATTGAACTTCACCTCATCAGAGACCTGGTCCTTCCCCTCGTTTGGGTTGTCCTGATGAGCTTTCACAATCTGCTCGTAGTTCCTGAAACAAACCAAGCGCCCCGTGTTCAGCCGCAGAGTGAGGCCTCCCACACCTCGCTTCTGCTCAGCTGCGGGGGCAGAGCTCACTGCCTGTCACTGGCCACAGAGAACTGCTGCAGGGGTGGGGAGGACCAAGAGTTTGTGGAAGATCCTGCAAGTAAAGAAACACTGGGGAGCTGCAGCCGCTCCTGACACTGGGAGCAGATTAATTTTCTGACTCAGATCCACCTTCACACTAAACTCCACCAACTGACTTGAGACAGACCCACACTAACGAGCCGCTGGAGGAGAAACAATGACAGCAGGCAGGGACAGGTTTGGTACTCCAGATGCCAGGCTGCCTGTGAAGCACTGAGTGCATCCACGGAGCCTTGCAAGGACAGGGGAAAACAGCAGGAAGAAGGCGGCAGCACCCCGACAGCTCTTCCCTTACACTTTCATGATCTTCAAGGCCATTACGTCTTTCCTGAGGGTAGAAACTTCCTCCTCTTGCTTCTTCTTTTCCTTATGCAGGAACTGGATGTAGTCAATGGCTGAGCATGAAAACACACAGTGAGGATTTGAGAGCAGACACAAGACCCCGAGATCCCCACAGAAGGTGCCTAAGCCTGGGCAGCATCAGCTCCCAGCTGCCCCGATTCTCCTTGGGGAGGTGGACAGCACCTGGCGTCCCCCAGAGCATCTTCATACCAGAAGGTCCCAAAGTGCTGAACTTCCATGCTGCATGGCTCTAGCGACGCATTTTGGGGGTTGACAGCACCCCCTTCCCTCTCCCCACCCTCAAGACTGTCCAGGTTTTGGCTAGAATAGAGTTAATTTTCTTTCTAGTAGCTGGTACAGTGCTATGTTCTGGATTCAGTATGAGAAGAATGTTGATAACACACTTATGTTTTCAGTTGTTGCTAAGTAATATAAACTTTAAGTCAAGGATTTTTCAGCTTCTCGTGCCCAGCCAGCAAGAAGGCTGGAGGGGCACAAGAAGTTGGGAGGGGACACAGCCAGGGCAGCTGACCCAAACTGGCCAAAGGGATATTCCATACCATGTGATGTCATGCCCGGTATATAAAGTGGGGTGAGCTGGCCTGGGGGGGATCACCGCTCGGGAACTAACTGGGCATCGGTCTGCGAGTGGTGAGCAATTGCATTGTGCATCACTTGTTTTGTATATTCCAATCCTTTATTAGTATTGCTATTTTATTATTGGTATTATTATCATTATTACTTTCTCCCTTTCTGTTCTATTAAACTGTCCTCATCTCAACTCACAAATTTTACTTTTTTTTTTCTCCCGGTTCTCTCCCCCGTCCCACTGGGTGGGAGTGGAGTGAGTGAGCAGCTGCGTGGTGCTTAGTTACTGGCTGGGGTTAAACCACAACAAAGACTCACTTTTCTGGAGGACGATGGCCTTGCTGAGCTTCTGGGAGCCTATGGAGAAATCCTGCTGCTCACAGGTAGGAACAATGGCCTGCAAGTCATCATAGCCTTTCTGTGGGGAAGCAGAGCCATGGCACATGTATTTGGAGTTCAGCAGTGTGAGACTGGTTGTTTCAAAATGTGTCAAATCCCAGCTCCCACCAAGCAGCCAGCCAGAGCCAAGGTGGCTCCCAGCACACTTGTGTCTGGGGAGGGTAGGTCCAGCAGCAAAACAAAGGGGAAGGTGCTGAAAACAGCAGGTGCAGGGCCCCGGGAACCAGAAAGTCGCTGTGCTCTGACAGCACACACAGCCTCTCAGGTTACCTTGATGGCGTCTCGCCTCTTCCGCTCCGCCTGGGTGTGCGCCCGCCTGCGCCGGTCCTTGTACGACTCCTTGTAGGTCTCCTGGTGATAATCGCTGTCCTCATCATCTGCGTGGAGAGAGCTCGCATGAGAGTGAAGACGCCTGACTGGTGAGCTCCCAAATCACGGGGGGCAGAGGCGCAAGGAGGGGGTGACAGCCGAGGTACCAGGTGGGCCTTACGGGCTGCTGCCAGGCCCAGGACTACCTGGTGCCCCTAGGGCAGCACTCAGCTCCAGCAGGTCGGGCCAAGAACAAACACAATAAGAGGCCCTGACAAGCCCTTCCCTTTCCTCGCAGAGCTGGGCGGGCAGAAGACGCCTGCAGCTCCCTCAAGAAGGCGTCAAAACCTGACCAACTGCCCACCCCAAACGCTGCCAGAAACCACAATGCCCCGACGCTGTTCCCCACCACCTTCCCCCCCCACCTCAGGGTGGGAATCCTGCCCAGCCAGCCAGAGGGGCAGCCGCGCTCACACCCTCAGGACAGGGGCGAGAGCTGCGAGCCCTGCTACGTGCTGGGCACCACAGTGAGCAGAAAGACCCACGGTCACAGAGAACAAACCCCACAGGCCCACCTGTATTGGGGACAGAAGAGGCACTAGTGGAGCCGATACTGTTGGCTCGTGACACTATGCTTCCTTTCCTCGAGTTTTCCATAAAGAGCGCTGGAAGAAGAGGGTTCACGGAGTAAGCGACAAACCCGGGGTGCGTGACCAGGCCCAGAGGGATGGGGTGGACGGCAGGCAGCCACTGTCGCCGTCGTGCTCACGACAAGCAGCTGCTGCGACCGGAGGCAGGGGTCGGGGGGGCCGTTGGGCACCTACCTGAGTCCAGGCCATTGTCGCTGCAGGCAGCGTCCACCTTGCGCGGGGCCGGCGGCGGAGCCACGGCGGGCCGAAGGAGAGACGTCAGCTGGGTTGGGGCAGCAAACCGCGGCCCCCCCGCCCCCGGCCCGGGCCCCGGCTCCGCCCGGAGTCCCGGTCGCCCCGGTCGCCCAAGCGGTACCCCCCCACACCCCTAGAGCTCCGGTCCCCGCGCGCTCGGTAACCTTTGGCCTTTGCCCTTCGCCTTGACCCTGCCTCTCGTGCTCTATCCCGACCCTCTACCCTCGACCCGGCGCTCACCCCGCCCGCGGCCTCGGCTCCACCGCCCCCGGCGCCCCGGCCCAGCGCCCCCGCCCGCAGCCCCGCACTCGAAGCGCCCTCAGGTGCCCCCAGCCGGCCGGCCCGGTCCCCCGCCCGCAGCCCGGGGCGGAGCCCGACGAACGGACCCACCTTCCCCCACGAGTCCTCGGCCGCGGCGCCGGGCGGCTCCGCCATCTTCCGCCCGCCCCGGTCATGTGACCGCCGCGGGGGCCGCCGGGAAAAGCAGTCCGCACCGCACCGCCGGGCCGCCAGGGGGCGCCCGCGCCGGCACCCCCGGGGCAGGCGAGAGCGGCGCGGCCCGCGGCGCCGCCGCCGGCCGCGCCCCGGGCCCGGTCGATGGCCGGCGGTTTCGTAACCGCCCTGACGTCAGGGTGACGCAGGAGCGCCGGGCCTGGGTCAGAGTCCACCGCCCGCGCGGGGGGTCCCCGTCCGGCGAACCGGGGGTCCCGGCGTTTTGCCTCGGGCCGGGCAGAAGGCCCCGGGGGGCTGCCGGTGGGGAAGGGCCGGCGTCTCCGGTGAGGAGGCGGAACGGCAGCCGGTGGTGCCTGCAGCCCCGCCTGCCCCGGCGGACCCCGTGCAGGGGGAGGCACTCGCCCGGAAGTCCAGCAAGCAGGCGTGCGTCCGTCCGTCCGGGCCACCACAACAGCTCCAGGTGCCTGAAGCGGCGGCAGCAGCAGCAGCAGTCCCGGCTGCCGGCCTGCGGCACCGAGACGGCGCTGGGGCGGCGTGACCCGTGTCCGCAGGCCGGGATGGTCCCAGCACCGTGTCCCCCCCAGGCCCCCACCTCACGGAGCTGTTGGGGTCTCCAGCTCCCTCAGTGCAGCCTGACGCCGCCCACCCCAGCAGGACCCGCAGCACCCCAGTCCTGCCTTGCCAACCCGGATCCACTGGGAGTCCAGGAAGACCTGGGAGACGTAGTGCTCCAGGAGGAGCGGGAAGCCGACCTCGAGCTCTGCCCGCAGCACCTGCCCGTGGTGGGGGAGCACGTCCAACCGGCTGCACCAGGGCACGAATTGCCAGTACTCCCCCACATCAGCCACCAGCCCGTAGATCTGCTCCGCCGAGTACCTGGGCCGGAGGCACTGGTCAGGGCAGGGGTCAGGGCTGGAGGCTGCATGGAAGACTTGCCCCAGGACCCACCACTCCCGGTGCCTGCCAGGATTAGGAATGGCTGCACTGGCTGCACCAGTGGGGAATGGGGATGCTGACACACCTGGAGGGCCCAGGGGATCAGAGAGATGGCTCTGCCGCCTGCAGCGCCCCAAGCAGCGCCTGGCCGTAGCTCGTCTCTGCCCCACTGGTACCGAGGTGGGATGGTCTCATGCTCCCAGTGACATCACAGGGTAGCACCAGCAGCAGGACTGGCCATCCCCACCCTGCCCAACTGGACCGACTCGGCAGCACCATGCGGGGCCCCAGCTTGGGGACTCCTAACGGCACCAAGTGTCTTGGGTGCTGTGACCCGCTGCCGGCAGCAGTCAGGAACCCACCCCCCCCCATCCCCCAGAGCCAGGGGTGATGTCCCACAGGCAGGGGCTCAGGCAGGGCAGGGGCCAGGGGCAGGAGAGCCAGCTGCAGGGCGGGCTGGGGGGTACAGGGGACAGGACCAGCAGACAGACACTTACAGAGGCAGAAGGCTCTTTACTGTCCCACAGGGAGGTCCAGGTTCCAGCGCAGGCTCAGCCCTTTGGCCTGAGGAGCCGCTGCAATGCCCCCCCACCCCAAAACCAGGGTATGGCAGGATGCCCCCGGCCCCTCCACGGGGCTGGACGGGGTGGGTGGGTTCAGGCCCTGCGCTGCGCTCCTCCCCGGCACGGCTGGCTCACTGCCGGCGTGTGAGGCCAGGACATGGACCCTCGCCTCCCATCCCACTGGTGTGGGATCCATGGGGTTGGCACATGACGGCCAAGAGGAGCGTGACCCCCTCACAGGCTGCACTTCTGGCTCAGGCGCTGCTGCAGGAGGTCCCAGGCCTTCTCCACCTGCCAGAGAGCCCATGTGGGGCGGCACCTCAGAGCCCGCAGCCAAGCCGGGGACAAGGCGAGCGGCACCACAGCAGGGGCAGGAGTCTTACACGAGGGTCCCACGCTTCCTGCCCCTTCCCTGCTGCATTTACATCCCTGAATTCATCCCTCATGGCTGTGCACAGAGGCAGCCTTGATGGTGAGCAGCACGCCCAGGCACACCATGCATGACCTGGGCACAGCACTGAGCCCTCCGGCACACGTCAGTCGCCTGCCTCCCCCTTTGCCACCTGCGACAGACCCCAGTGCTGCAGCCAGCCCGGGGCTCACCTGCTTGCGGGTGACATCCGGCTCCCAGAGTGTGCACAGCACCACCTGCGACTGCTCCACCCTTTGGCTGTTGGTCATCTGGCTCTGCAGTCGGCTGCGAGCAGCCTCTTCGCTCAGCCCGTCCCTGGCCATGATGCGTTTCACAGCCTGGCAGGACCAGAGGGGACACTCAGTTGCTCGGAGGGGAAGCCGGGAACCAGCCCCAGCAGCAAGCGATGGGCCAAGGGGCATCGCCCACCTCCTCCTCTGGGATGATGGCCGTCCACACCTCATGGACCATGTCTTGCCAGCCAGCCTCCAGCAGCACAGCAGCGTCCAGCACGCACACGGCCTTACCTATGGAACGAGGCCATTCCTCATTACCTGGCAATCGCAAGGCGGCGCGACTGCTCCTCATAGTCCAACCCAGCCCGTCCACTTATGCTCGCAGAGTCACGCCTTCCTGCAAACTGGCAGCACAGACGCTTTACTGCTGAGCCAAAGAACCTCGCGTGGAAAAGAGCGTAGCAGGCAAAGGCTGTGTTTGCTTAAAGGGCACACCTGGGATGGCAGGTCTCCCAGGCACGGCAAGCCAATGCCTTCAGCCAAATGCCTATAGAGCTACCAACAGCACCTTCCAAGAGCTGGAAAAAGTCTGCTCCCAGAAGGAGCAAACTCGCTGCTAGAGCACTACAGCAAAAATGAACTTGAAGCCTCTGTGACAGACTGAAAGAGTTAATATCTCAAACATTGTGGTGGGGCAAGTTCTGCTTAAAGACAAACCAAGCAAGGAACCAAGGTGAAAAGACCATCAGCAACAGGAGGGGAAGGGTGTGCTGGAGGGTGCGCAGGTCCCTGTTCTGATAAGCTGTTCTGATACAAAGATCAAACAATGGCCGTGTCTGCAGGGAAGGAGAAGTTATTCCACAAACGACCCCCAAGCCCAAAAGCTCACAAACTGCTCATTAACCTGAGGAGTTTGGGTGCCCACCCGAAGGAGGGGCAAGGATGATAAAAGGACACAAACTGAAGCCCCGGCGCACAAGCCCACCGGGACTGGACACCTTGGCTGACTGAACCAACGCTGGGCCCAGGTTCGGTGAAATCTTTCTCTCTTCCTTTCTCTCTCTCTGTCTTCTTCTCTTTCCTTTTCCAAATCTCTACACCTCATCCGTTTCAAGATATAAACCGTTGACCAAGTCTGAGACTAAGAGTGGATCCAGCCGCCCCTAGACCATTCTCTACGGAGGAGTCTGGAAAGCAAGGGGGTCTGCTCTGAACCTTGTGACTCAATGGAAGGGATCTCCTTATTCCCTGAATTGATGTATATGGTTACAGGGTTTACAGAAGTAGTCTTATGCCAATTCCTGTTGTGAGAAACCCTGCCACCTACTACCGTGCCTCCCTAGTTCCATTTGCTTCTGTCATAAATAAAATCTTTAACTGATTGTTTGGTGTCGTTTCACCTTAATTTAGCCCGAGGGAATTTCAAATTAAACACGAATCCCTGGTCTGTCCAGTCTTGGTTGCGACAGCCTCGTAGGAAAGAGAAAGCAACCTCCACCCTCCTTCAGAGTAGGAAGCTTGATGTAAGCCTGTCCCAGCTGCCAGCCCAGCTGTGTGGAGGGGTTTGCTCAGAGATGTGCCAAGTGAAAATCCTCAGCAAGCTGCCCAGCAGAGAATAGGGGTGTCTGAGCGTCGAAAATATTCACGGTGGTGCCAAAAGCAGCAGATTCCCAGTGGCTCTGGGTCGTGGTGTGCTGCACAAGACCATGCACCCAACTCCCACCTTTGTGCTACGATGGGAGCTGCCCCAGTTACCTTGAGCATCTGCCTCCCCAATCTGCTCCTTGACCATCTGGGCCATCTCAGGCCACACAATGTCCGTGAGACTCTTCAGCCGCTCCTAGAAAGGACCACGACAGGATTCAGTTACTTGCCCTCAGAACCTCAGGGCAGCCCACAAGAGGATCGCTGGTGGCAGCGGCAGTCACAGGGAGCACCCAGAAAGAACCTGCTAAAGCACAGGGGATGGACCCAGCCCATCGCCTGCTCACTAAGCACAAGGAAGAAAAACTTCCACGTGGGCCAGAGGCTCCCATGCCCGCTGATGGGGTCAAGGCTCTTTTTACTATTATTTTCCTTGCCCTGCCAGGCACAGCAGAACCTCGGTCTCTGCTGCAAGAGGTGCTTTGCAAAGACACCCCCCCCCCCCAGCACAGCGAGCTCTCCACGCAGCAGAATCCACATGTGACCTGTCTGTCTTGGGGGAAGCCCTCGAGCTGCCTTCATGCTTGGGCTGGGGCAGCCTGCAGGACCTGAGCAAAAGGCTGAACACCGGCCTGGCCAGCAAAGCCAGGCGCAGAGGGTCAGGTTCGGCTGCCACATCACCAAGCCTCATGGGGTACAAGCCCAAACCACACAAGGGTCAGAGAGCACCAGCTCTGCATATGTCCAGCTGGGTAAAGGACAAGCGTGGGACAGAGGGGATGAGGATGGGGATGGGGAAGCAGCAGCAGCTGCCAGGGCGAGAGGAGCGTGTCCAGCATGGCTGCTGACTCAGCTACAGAGATGGGATCTCTGTGTCCTGCCCTGTCCGTGCATCACTACCAGAAAGTACAGTCAGGAACGCATCATCAGCTCAAAGGGCTGAAAAATAAAAATCCTCAGCACAGATGGAGAGCTCCCTGCTCATGAGATTAAATATTGACAGTCTCTGTGCCGCTCTTACCTGGTTCCCAAACACTTTGGCCCCAAGGACTTTCCTGTTAATTGTCCCATCTTCATTCAAGATTTCTGCAAGACAGAAGCAGAACAGGCTTGGGAAGAATTAATCCCACACTCTTCCCTGCGGCAAGCCTAGGTTAGAGTGAAAGGATTTCAGCACGGGGTTCTCAAAGGGACCCAGAAAGGAGCTGTAGGACCTGACCTGGCAGCTCTTCACCTTACTCTAGAAAAGGACGGGGAAGAGCTTTCCCTAGACAAACGGCAGCCCAGTTTAGCCTTCCACACCAGCCAGTTTACAGTAGCTCTGATGTGGGACGTGCAACACTTCAGGAAAGCAGTGGTTTGCCCCGCTTGGGGCCAACCATCACCAAATCAGTTACGGAGCCCCATCTGGGTGGTGTGGAGCCCAAAACCCCCGGGCAGGGAGCGGGAGCGCAGGCCAGGACAGCTCCCTGGGACGCTAGGATGATGGCACACCCCTCCCTCCTCTTCCTCCTCCCAGTCTTCCCTGCAGTCTTCGGTGGCTCTACCTGCCCCAAAGGCTGCCACCACCTGCTCGTAGGCAGGGCCACCAGGGACATAGACGGCGTGGCCCAGCTTGTCAGCGTCGATGAGGAATGCTCCCAGGTGCCCCAGGAGTTTGGCGATGGAGGTTTTCCCACTACCGGTTCCTCCAGTCAGGCCGATCACATATGGGCGCGAAGGCAAGGCAGGGTCTTGCTAAGGGAAGAAGGAAAGCCATTGCCAGCAGACAGAGGACGTGGGCTCTGCTGGAGAAGGATCCCGACTACCCGGCCTGGAGATGGGTGTGAAAGGTCCTGGCCCGGCAGAGCAGGGGCCTGCTCCTGCTGGGGGGCCAGTACAGGCAGCAGGCAGGCAGTCCTCCACAACTCGTCCCCCTGCAGCAGGGAGAGGAGCTGGCTCTTCAGTTCCCAAGGCTGCCACCCCTCCTCCCAGGTACTCTCTTCCCATCACAGCCCACGGCTCTCCAAGCAATCCCCCTCACCCGCGGGGGCCGCAGCAGTGTCCCCAGCAGCCTCTGCCGGAGGCTGGAGGAGCTGATCTTCTCCTCCTCATTCTGACTGTGTTCGGGGTCCTTCATCAACAGGATCTCGTAGAGAGCCAGCTCAGGGAGCCCCTGGCAAGAGAAGAGAGTGCTGAGGGGAGGGCCGTCAGCCCTGACAGCCGCAGCAGAGGGAAGGGGGCTCAGCGGGAGGTCAAGACCTGAACAAAATAGCGCAAATGAGGCCGCGGCCGCCCCCAGCATCCCCACGGGGCAGCTCCGTCCCTGCGAGGGGCACGTTCCCAGCAGCCAAGAGGGGAAGGGAGCCCACAGAGCTGCCCATCTGACCCCAACCCTCCGCCCGCCCGCGGTGATGCCGCACGCAGAGGCTGCTGCACCACCCTTGGGGCGCACGCGGCTGGGACAGCTCGGCACAAAGCACCCATCTGCAGGGTGCCGGCAGATGCGCATGCTGGCATCCTGCTCTCAAGCCCGGGCCGCGGCACCGAGCAGCCGCTTCTGCTCACCGAGACCCGACTTGCCCACGGGCAGCGGCAGGCAGGGGTGAGAGGGTGGGAAGGGGCAGCCCACCGGGCTCCTGCGCAGGCATTACGTTTTCAAGTCTCTTCTTGTTCACGGCCTCCCCTCCTCTGCGGGTCTCCTCACTGACCACCAAGCACTGCAGGTCAGGGTCCGTGACTGAGGGGCCGTAGGGGTCGACCAGAGGCACGATGTCGTAATGCAGCGAGGGCTTCACGTCCTCCAGGAACTCACGCAGCTTTGCCGCTCGCAGCTCGTACGGCTCGATCAGCTCCATCAGGACCTTGTCTGCCGGGCGCCAGCAGGGAGAAGCAAGAAAGCGGTCCGTTCAGCAAGGCGCAGGTCCCGGAGCGGCGGTGGAGAGCGAGACCGGGAGACGGAGACAAAACCCATCCGTGACTTTGGGAGGCTGCCTCCTCCGGCTCCCCTCGCCCCCGCTGCGCCCTCAGCTCCGCATCAGCTCGCCTCGCTCGCCGGCGCGGACGGGACGCCGGGTCCCCACCGTCACCCCATCCCGACAGCACTGCCCAGGCGCTCCGGGCGCGTGGCTGCCGGGACCCCGCGCCCCACCGGGCCCCCAGGCCGCGGCACCGGCCCCTCTCACTGCCCCGTCCCGCTCGGCACCGGGCTGGCCCCTCGGCCCCGTACCGGCAGCGGGGCCGGCCGCCCCCGGCCCCCCGCACCCCGGCGCGGTACCGGCCGCCCCGGGGGGACTCACGGCGGAGCAGGTCGCCGTCGGCCACCCCGGCCAGGAGCCGCCGCCGGGCCAGGAGGCAGCAGGCGCTGAGCAGGAGGCGGTGGGCGCCGTGCAGGCGGTCGAAGGTGCCGCCGACCGCCACGTCGGCGAAGTCGGGGAGCGCCGCGTCGGGGTCCTCCTCGGGCTCCTCCTCGGGGCCCCCCCCGGCCTCCTCCAGCAGCACGGCGGGCAGCCGCGGCGGGCAGCCGTAGGCGGCGGCGGCCAGGCGCTGGAGGCCCAGCCGCACCGGCCCCGGCGGCCCCGGCGCCTCGGCGGCGGCCAGCAGGACGCGGGGCCGCCGGGCCAGGCGGCGGCCGGGGCCCAGCAGGACGCGCAGGTCCAGGCCCCGCTGGGCCGCCGCCGCCGCGTAGAGCGCGGCCAGGGCGCGGAGCAGCGCGGGGCAGGCGGGCGGCGCGGCGGGGCGCGGGTCGGGGGCGGCCAGGCGCAGCCCCGGCTGCAGGTGCACGTACAGCGGCCCCGCCACCACCCCCGCCGCCGCCGCCAGCGCCGCCGCCGCCCGCCGCGGCAGCGCGCCCAGCGGGGCCGTCAGCACCAGCAGCCCGCAGGCGAAGGGCGCCATAGCCCCGCCGGAAGCCGCCGCCGCCGCCTCCGCCGCCCCGGAACCGACCCGGGCCCGGGCGCGCCTGGCGGGGGAGCCCGGCCGCTGCCCAGCCTCGGAGCCCGCCAGCGGGGAAGGGAGGTCGCGGGGCGCCCCGGGGCCGGGCGAGCGTCGGGACCGGGCTCCGCCCGCCGAGGGAGGAGACGGAAGGAGCCGGCCCCCCGCCTCTGCGCCGGGCACGGGCGGCAGCGGGCCGAGCCCCGGGCGCGGCCCCCGCCGAGCGCGGCCGGGTCGCGGGGATTCCCCCCTCGCCGCCCCGCCGCGGGACCCCGGAGCGGAGGCGCGGGGGGAGCCCCCGGGGACCGGGCCGAGCCCCCGGGCAGGGCTGCTGGGCGAGGATGGGCTGCGGCGAGAGGGACGGAGCCGGGAGCCGGGCGACTGCAAAGGGCTTTATTGGCGACACGGTGGGAGCGAGATCCCCCCCGCCCCGGCCGGGAGGGTCACCGCAGGGCTGGGGCCGGGGGGGTCCGCGCCGGAGCGCGGCTCCCCCGGGCCGACGGCGGCTCTGCTCAGGGCTGGTCCCCGCCGGCCTCGCCGCGGCCGAACACGAAGTCGTGCATGGCCCGGACGTACGCGGAGCCGTCGGGGCTGGCCAGCCGCAGGCGCGACAGCGGGGCAAAGAGCTGGGTGGTGACGCAGCGCAGGGGAGGGCAGGGGGTCCCGATGGCCTCCACGAACACCTGGCACCGCAGAGGGGTCAGACTCGTCCCCGGCACGGCCCCACGGCCACCCTCCCCGGGCACGGACCCCTCTCGGAGCCCCTTACCCCCATCCCACAGGGACTGACCTGCAGGACCTCTTCCACCTCCTGGGCCGCGTCGTGGAAGAGGCTCTGGCAGTGCCGCAGGTACCGGTGGTAGAGGCCACGCGTCTCGGCGTCCAGGCCCTGCAGCTCGCTGCCCTCGGGGTCCGGGCGCTGCAGGTTGGCCAGGAAGCTGGTGTTGACGGGTCCACACTCCACCAGTGTCAGGCTGCGGGAGGGAGCGGGGCGGCAGCTCTCAGCTGAGCGCATGAGCCACCACGGTACCCCCCGTCCCGGCATCCCTCCATCCCGGTGCCTGGTGGGCAGGAGCGCAGCCCCCTGCAGCGCTGCCGGCACTCACTGGATGTTGAAGGGCCGCAGGACGATGGCCAGGCTCTCGCACAGCCCCTCCACCGCAAACTTGCTGGCGCAGTACACAGAGTTGAAGGGCAGCCCTGGGGCAGAGCCGCAGCCTGAGCACTGGGTCCCTTCCTTGCGGTTCCCCGTGCCACAGGGTGCCGGGGTTCCTGCTGCAGCAGGTCCAGGTCCCACCTTGCAGCCCCCCGATGCTGCTGGAGACGATGATCCGCCCGGCCCTGCGGCGCTTCATGGCGGGCAGGAATGCCTGGATGGTGCGGATGGCCCCAAAGAGGTTCACGTCGAAGATGGTCTTCATGGCTTGGTCAGAGCAGGTCTCCAGGGGGCCCATCAGTCCCACCCCCGCATTGCAGACTGCTGGGCACAGCGCCAGTGAGCCAGGCACCAGAGCCCCCCTCGCACTCCCTGGCACCATCGAGGTGCCAGAAGACAAGAACATGGGGGTCCTTCCCTATGGATGGGCCAGTGACTCTTGGCACCCCCAAACCCAGCTCCTGCACCCCTGCCCTGCTGAACACGTCCCATCCTAGCCCCAGGACTGCGGGCACCTCCTGTGATTTGGCATCTGCTCCCAGTGCCCTGGGGAGGGCTGGCAACCCCAGAGAGGTCCCCCCAGCCACCCCGGGGATAGTGGGGGCACCGGGAAGAACCGTACCCAGCACGTCCAGCCGCTGCCCCTGCACCCGCTGCGCAGCGGCTGCCAGTGAGCACGGGTCAGTGACATCAAGCTGCAGGACCTCCAGTGTGTCAGAGCAGCAGCCCCCAAGGCGCTCCAGCAGCTGCTCGCCCTTGGCCAGGTCACGCATGGTGGCGTATACTGGCGGAGAAAGCAGGGCAGCAGTACCGCCGAGCTGCTCGGCCAGCACCGGCCCCAGCCCACCCCCAGGCACCAGCTGTCCTTGACAAAGCGCTGCCTGGCCCAGCCCGGGAGACCCCCAGGGGTGCTGGCCCCCCCCCCGGCGCAGTGTCACCCCTTTACCTTTGAATCTGCGAGCGGTGTCGGCCGCCAGGCGCGCAGCCAGCCCCAGGCCGATGCCTGAAGAGCAGCCTGTGATCAGCACCGTAGTTTTCTCCATGAGCAGGCAGTGCCGGCCAAGGGGACCGTGCTGTTTAAGAAGGCTGGGAGGAGGGGGTCCCCCCGCCCCACGCCACGGGTGTTGTGTCTGCCGCCTTATCTCAAGGCCCCTCCACCCACCTCCCTGCGCCTTGATGCTTGCGCAGCTGCTGCGATAAAGACCCTGAGGAGCCAGGACCCCCACGCGGGAGGAGGCTCTGGGGCACAAGGGGAGCCACAGCCCCAGGGGTTGGCACCAGCCAGGGCCAGCACCAGCCGTGCCGTGTTGTGTCAGGCACCCCGGCTGCCGGCACGCATCTGGCAGCGCATTTTTCCTGCTATGGAGGCTTGGGGGCCGAGCACCGCTCCTCTGCCCCCCATTTTGCACAAGTCCCGCACTGGGGAGAGGAGATGGACACAGATGGGAGAAAAGAGTGCTCAGCGGCCAGGCCTTTAATTGCTCCGAAGGCTGGCAGCACCACAGCCAGGCTCTGCCTGAGCCCCAGCTGCAGGGGAAAGGCCTAGAAAACCCTGTCCTGGGGAGCGCAGCCCCAGCAACACTGCAGAAAACTCCGCAAAGTCTCTTTTGATACAACAACCACCAAGCGTGACCAGGGCTGTGCCCATGGGGTGGGGAGCACCCGGCACAGGGAGGCCCAGGACCCCACCAGGGGTGAGGCCAGTTCCCTGCTTCCCCGGGGGCAGGGGCTGCTCTGCCTCCCGCACCACTGCAACCTCCCTGGCTGCTTCTCCACCATCACCGCCCCCGCCAGCCAGGGCCCCGCGGCAGGGACATGTGTGCCCTGTCCCTCTGTGCAGTCCCAGCGCCCACCGAGCTTCCAGCTGGGAGCACTGAGGCAGCAGAGCCCTTGCCTCCGGGCTCACACCTGGGGCAGCCCAGCTTTCCTGGGGACAGGCTCAGGGCAGCCAGGCAGGGCCAGCAGGGCTGAGAACAGAGCGTGGCACAGGATGGGTCCCTGGGGCAGAGCCTGCCCCCCCCATCAGGCTGCCCGCCCCGCTTCTGGCATGTCCTGCCCATGCAGGGGAAATGGTGGGTCCAGGCTGGCTGGGGGCCACCGAGGCTCTGCGCCTTCGTTCCAGCATGGCCAGGACGCAGCCATCAGGCCAGGAGCTGTGGGAGCCTGGACATGGGAGGGCGCGGGGTCTCTGCCCTCCCTCCTGGGGGAGGCTCCAGAGGCACAGCCCAAAGTCACGCCGGCCCAGCCCGGCTGCGCCGCAGGGTGCTGGGGTAGTATTTGAGGAACAGCTTCCTGGAGATCTCCAGTGTGTCCCCAGCCGGCACGGACGGGTAGCGCTTCTTGTTGTAGACAAAGCCTCTCTCCACCTGGAAGACAGCCTGGTTGAACTGGTCCTGGTGGAAGGGGCTGCCGGAGTTGAGGCTCTCCACCAGGGCAGAGACAAAGAGGCTCCAGCGCACACTGTAGTAGTCCAGCACCAGCCCCCCCAGCTGCTTGTTGGCATAGTCCAGGATGTTCCCACTGGGCCCCCAGAGCGTCACCTGGTTCCGGGCATTCAGCTCATACTGCTCGGCCTCCTGGTCGCTGGTGGCCACGGCACGAGCGCTCTCCAGCCAGCGGCCCAGCAGGAAGAGGCTGTGGCTGGAGAGGAGGCTGTCCAGCTCCGGCAGCAGGTCGTAGACCAGCACGCCGCCGGCCGTCAGCAGCTCCGGCAGTGCGTGGCTCTGGAAGGCCTGACGGATGCTTAGGTAGTAGTTGCTCACCAGCTGCTGAGCCGCCTGCCGCGTGACATCCACCAGGTCGTAGCGGAAGGTGGGGCTGGAGCCCAGCTCCGCGCTGGCGCTCAGCAGCAGGCGCCAGGCCTCGTACACATCGCTGGCGTTGTACCACAGCTCCGTGTCCATGTGCAGGGAGGGCCGGCGCACCAACGGGCTGCGGTTGTGGTTGACACAGACGCCGGTGCAGTTGTACACGCTGCGGAGGAGGAGCCTCCAAGCACTGGCTGCGGCGGCATTTGGGGCGCCGTAGCGGCGCTCGGCGTAGCGGGTCACCCAGCTGGGGAGGTCGAGGGGCTCCTGGCGCCAGCCCAGCTCGTTCATCAGCTCATACACCATATCGTTCTGCTCAATGCCCTCCGGCACCAGCCCGGTGCCCACCATGGTGGAATTGGGGAAGCGGCGAGCTGCAAAGGGGCCGTGGTTGATGGCCTCCACGGTGCCAAAGAGGCCGTGATTGCCCCCGAAGTTGTGCAGCATGCACCAGATGAAAGGCTGCCCATAGAAGGACTCCGTCCACTGGTAGACGGGCTTGGACTCAGCAAAGAGGTCTAGAACGATCATCCTGCCGAGGGGCACGCCGTGCAGCAGGGCCCGTACCTGCGCCGGCTGCCAGAAGTCTGGCTGGTGCTGGAAGAGCCAGCCCTGCATCAGCCACAGTGCCTCGGGGTCAGCTGGGGACAGAAGTACACAGAGTGAGGTCCCTTCCAGGCAGGCCCCGTAGACACAGTGGGCATCCCGCAAGGCCCCGGGGCCACCAACTGCCCCTCTTAGAGGGGGCTTTGAGGGTCTGGCACCAACGAGGTCTGCCAAGCACAGGCAGCTCGGCGCTCGCGTGGGGCCCGCAGCCTCCTCCCCACCGGCCTCCAGCTATCCCCACCTAGAGCCCCATGACCAGGCTGGCACCGCATGCTGACCCACCTCCTGTCATCGACCTGAAGACGGCATTGCTGACCCTCGAGAGATAAGCAGGGTCAGAGAAGAGGGGGGTCATCTCGTTGAAGGTGTCGGCGCTATAGATGTGGTCTGTGCCAAACTCCTTGATCAGCTCCTTCAGGAAGAGGGTCCCGATCACCTGGAACATGGGGTCCTCTGGGTCCAGCAGGTAGGTACACGAGTAGGTGCAGTCGAAGTGGCTCCAGCCCCCAAGGCGAGTGGCATTCACATGCGGGAAGACCCTGTGCCGGAGGGCAGAGAGGGGGATCAGGAGCGGGACAGGACGGTTGTGCCCCAGCAGGAACAGGGCAGCCTCCCGGGGAAGGCGGCAAGGGCACAGGAGGGCCGCGAGCTGAGTCGGCCCCAGGAGCACCCAGTGTAGCCGGCGCAGGCTGGAAGCGGGACCCTGGGAAGGGCCCAGGGCTGAGACACCAGGGAGGGAGCTGCGGCCAGGGCTGATCTGCCCTGGGGGGCTCTGTGAGCACATGGGTCTGCACCTACCGAAGAACCCCCTGGGGCACGTGGCCCGCGAAGGCCGGCAGCACCGTGATCATCCCCAGCGAGCGCATCCTCTCCACGATCCGGTACTGGGAGAGAGAAAGAGCGAGGGAGCAGGGGGAGAGGAGCCCCCACCTCCCTGCAAGGGGCCCCCGGGCGCTGCTGGAGCTGGAGGAAAGGAGCGGCGGCCCCCAAGCCTCCGTGAGCGCGGTGTCGGCCTGGAGGACCGGGGCAGGGGGTCGCACGGGTCTGCCCCGGGTGGGCGGGCAGCCCCGGTGCCCCCGGTACCTGCAGGTAAAGCTGTTTGAGGTGCCAGGCCGGCGGCAGCGGCCCTGCCCAGCCGTGAAGGTTCCCCATTCGGTTCCAGGCCAGGAACGCCGGCCCCGTGAAGTACCCGTCGATCTCTGACTGGTTCAGCCCCAGGGAGCGGTACACCTGCACGGGGCGGCGGAGGCTCAGCCGGCCCCGCGGCCGCCCCGCTGCCCTGCCCGGTCCCGCCATCCCCGATACTCAACCCGCTGCCAGGCCGCCTCCTGCCCCGCGAAGGCCGGCGCCAGGTTGATGCCGCTGAGCGCCATCCAGTCGATCTCCCGCTCCCAGCGCGCCCAGTCCCACCAGGCGTAGGAGTAGCTCTGGGTGCAGGCGTTCTGGTAGTAGCGGTACCTGGGGGGGGGGGAGCGGGCGGGAGGCTGCGGGCTGGGCCCCCCCGCCCCGTTCCCGGCCCCGTTCCCGGCCCCGTTCCCGTTACGTAAAGGCGCCTTGTCCCGGGCTAACGAGGCGTGAGCAGCGCCCGGCCCCGCGCCCGTCCCGTCCCCCGCGGGTCCCCGCCGCCCCGTTACCTGCCGGGGGCGGAGGCGCGGATCTCGGCCCGCAGCCGCGGCAGCGGGTCGGGCAGGCGGAGCTGCGCCCCGGACCAGGAGAGGTGGCAGCCGCAGAAGTCGCGCAGGTAGTGGTACAGGCCGGCGGCCGCCGCCACGCCACTGGAGCCCGTCACGGCCACGGCCACGGCGGCGCCGGGCGGCGAGCGCAGCCGGTAGGTGTCGGGCCCGCCCGCCGCCAGCGCCGCCTCCACCGACAGCTCCACGGCGGCGGCCCGCGGGCCCAGCAGGCGCCGCGCCAGCGCCCGCACCGCCGCCTCCTGCCGCGCGTCCTCCGCACCGGCCAGCAGCGGCGGCGGCGGCAGCAGCAGCAGCAGCAGCAGCGCCAGCGCCGGTCCCGCTGCCGGTCCCGGTCCCGGCCGCGCCGCCATCGCCGCTCCCGGCCCCAGCGCCGCCGCGCTCCGCCAATCCGCGCCGCCGGCCGCCGATGGGTGGGCGGGGCCGGCCGGGGCGGAAGGGGTGGTGGGCGGGGACGAGCCGGTACCGGGAGCGGGGCTGGTTCCGCGGGCGGGTCCCGGACCCTCGGAGCGGAGGAGACACGGGGACGTTACCGGGCGGGGATGCAGCGGGCAGGGCGACAGTGGGCGGGGCTGGTCCCGGCAGGCGGGACGGGCAGGCGCTGTCTGCGCCCCGGGAGCACCGCGGCCCCTTCGCCGTCCGCTCTGGGTGCCCGGGCCGGGCCCGGCGGGGCCGGGGCTGCAGCTCCCGCCTGGGACAGCGGGACCCCTCCGCCGGGAGCAGGAGCCGCCGGGGCTTGGCGGGGCGGGGCGCAGGTACCGGGCAGCGCCGGGGCTGGCACCGGTGGCTCCGGGCTGTTTTCAGATCACGTTTTCCACCCGCGACGGCTCCGCATCCGCGGCGGTCCCGGAGCATCCACCAGCCCGCGGGAGCGGCGCTTCCCGGCTCCGGGCTCCCGGGATCGTCCGAGACCCGCTCCCGGGGCTGCGCCCGCCGCGGGCGGTTAAGCCCCGCTGGGCCCCCGCAGCCGCCGGGCCGGGCCCGGCCCGCTCCGGCCTGTAGGGAGCGCTGCGAGACCGGGCAGCGGGGCTCCCCCGGCCTCCCGGGCCCCAGCCGGTGCCCCGGGGCGGGGGCGCGGCCCGGCCGCCCCCAGCAGCGGCCGGAGCAGCCCGGGACCCGGCCCAAGCCGCCGCTCCGGCTGCCCCCTCACCCCGGGGCGCAGGCAGGCGGGTGCTCCGCACCTCGAGGGGCCCAGGCCTTGCTGCCGCGGGAGGCGGGTGGGCGCAGACCCCCGGGGAGCCGGGGGAGAACCCCGGGGGGAGGCTGCACCCCGGCCCCAGCGCACGCCCGCGGCCACCGCACCCGGCGGCTGTTCTGCACCCTCGGTGTTCTGCATCAGCCGAGGCCGAGAACGTACGGGCAGGGCTGCCTGAGGCTGGGGGGGAGGCTCAGGGCAGCGCCGGGGCAGGCAGAGCGGGGGCCAGCGGGGCCCCAGCCGGGGAAACGGCGAACAACGGCGGCTGGGAGAGGTCCCGCAGGGCTGCCGGGCCTCCGCACAGAGCTGCTGGGGGGCAAACGTGAACCTCCAGGGAGCAGGGGCTTGCCCAAGTTGTGCAGGGTCTCTTTTGGCTCCAGGAGGGCTTCGTGGCTGCTTCCCAGGACTGGCTGCAAGGGACAGCCGTGCCACCTCCTTCGGTGCAGAAGGGAAGGACAAGCTCAGGGTTGCTCCACAGCGGGGCCGAGGCTCCCCCCAATCTCTCCAGCACAGGCCACAGAGGGGGCCGGGGGCTCCTGCCATGCCAGCCAGCAGCAAGGGCTGCCCACATGGCCCTTGAGCCATGAAACCAGCCAAGCAGGGCCATGGAAACAGGCAGAAATGCTGTGATTGCACGTGGTAGTGGTGCAAGAGAGCAGGGGAACGGGTGAAAGGGGAGAAGATCCCCTGGACACAGCTGGCACCGGCAACAGCAATGAATCCGTCTCCTCTTTTGAGGGGTGCGGAGGACAAGGGGCAGGCATCCTGCGGCTGCAGGGACAGCACAGACCGGCTCCTCGCCCTCCCTGAGATATTAGGAGACAGGAAACACACTGGGCTGCAACAGCCTCAAAAACAATTGCCAAACCCCCACAGAAACCTCCCTTCCGCCCCTTCCGGGCATGTGGAAAAACCCCCTCAGGCAGCTCCAGGCCCTGCAGGAAAGGCCTGAGTAAACACATCCCTCCCGGATCGGGGAGCAGGTTCCCATGGGGGATGCCCCACGGCTTGGGGGGCCAGGAATAGGGCAGCAGCCCCGAGCAGGCAGAGTGTCTTTGCCCCAGTCCCCAACAAAGGGCATCTACAACACCCAGGTTTGATCAAGCCTTAGTTTTTCCTCCTGCATAACCACTTGTTTCAGTCAGTTAACGAGTTTATCCAGGCAGGGAGGAGGCTCCAGGACAAAAACAGCCCCTGCTCGGTGGCCCTGTTCGGCCTTCACTCAGGACGTCAGCCAGGGCTTGATAAGCGCAGAGACATTTCAGCCCAGGCATGGTCATGCTGGTCTCATTTTACAAACCAGCTCTGCCCACCCCATCGTACTGGCCATCAAGGTGACAGGAGCCCAGGGCAGGAAAGCTGAAGGTCTCAGCACCGCCCCCCCCCCCCGCGCAGCTTTCGAGGCTCTGCCCAGTGAGACAGGGGTGCCAGGGAGCCCCCTTCGGAGAGCACAGGCAAAGCAGAAAAGAGGCCACACCACTTGTGCAGTTAGTTTAATTTTTACAGTGACTGCAATGCATTTCACCCGGGCAGCAGGACTGGTGTCACTGCTCCACGCGTAGACACATTTTGACTTCATCTTTTGTCTGCAAACACCATTGTAAACATACAGCTGAGCATACCTGTAAACACCACGATTACCCAGAAGCTGCCCACGCGCAGCACAAGGATCCCCGTGCTCCGTGCACACACCCGTTACAGTGTGCAGTGCACACGCACCTTTGTCACATAATTTTAAACAGCCCTGCACTGTGTGGCATTGCCTCCTCAATTCCAGGTTACAATGATTCTCATTATTGTTCTAATCTGTTCATACACAAATACTTCAGATCCACTATGAGAATTAAACATGACAGTTACACACAGCACTAACACATACCCACACCCCACTGCTCCTACAGCTACATCAAGTTGAGGAGGGCAAGAAATTATTCACACCTGGTACTGGAGAAAACGAACAGCTAGTGCGGGGAAACACCACTGAGACTCCCCTGCCATGGGACTATTTTGGCAAGACTCGGCCTCAGTTCTCCCTTAAAGGGCTCCCAAGACCCCGAGCATACATGACAACATATGTCACTAGTACCTCCACCTTTGCAAAAGCTGTCTCTACCGATGCCAAGTCTGCACGGGCATTATCTGGATGCACCTCTAGGGCTTTGCAGCCTGAGGGCTTCGTCTTTAAACAAGAAATGCAGGAAGTTCCATTGCCAGTGGTCAATACCTGAGATGACAGTTTGCACTGCACCTTGTCCCTCCTCCATCTCACCCCAGGCCACAGCAAGGCAGCCGAGCCCGCTGCGCCTGACCCCCCTGTTCCCACCACTGCCTCCAGAAACAAGAGGTGGAACGGGCCTTTGCTGCTAGACATAGGGCTTTGCCTGGGATACAAGTGTGCAGGTGCAGTTAAAGAAGCATCTCTTCTCCAGGGAAGACAAGGTCTCTTGCAAGGACAAGGTATTTCCCCATCGCTAGAGCAAACTGAGAGCCACCATACACTTAGCTGAGGCTGAGTTCTACCCCTTCATATCAACTCCCCAAGCCCCAGCCAGAGTTCAAAGAGCTGAATCCCTGCACGGAATGAGACATTGTTTTTGTCAGATTAAAACGTGGCACATGTGGAATCCCTAGAGGTAGAAGAAACATGCCCTGGATTGTCAACTGCCCACTGCTCATAATTTGTTTAATCAGAGGCAGAGACACGTAGGATCCACATGTAAAACTTTCTTTAAAAAAATCTCTTCCCGAGCAGCAAGCTTTGTGCAAGCTGAAGTTGTTAGACCTTTTCTCCATGTGCTTGTATGCCCACTCAGCCATAGCTGCATTTCTCTCATGCTGCCCTGATAAGCCTGCCAGGGAATTCACAACACAAGAAGTACACTATTATACACCAAACTCTGACACTTCATGCACGTGGTATCTTCAGTGGTAAACTTAAGGAACGAAAAGTTTCTTTGATCCAGTGTCACTCATTACCCAAGAATGTCAAAGCTCTTGGCTTCGAAACGCCACAGTAACACTCGAGGGTGCTGCAATAACTTATTTTCACTATGGGAGAATTACATGCAACTCAGACACGCAGGAGAGGGCTAACCATAAACACACGACGTTTAACACTGCTTGAGCGGAGGGATCTTTAATCGTCAAACCTCCCCTCACGGATGGTATCAAAGGAGAAAGGGAGAAACTTGAATCCAGTGCCAGTGTAGAACTTGTTCTGGAACTCAATCCTGCAAGAGAGGGAAGAGTGATTGCTCATTTAAAAAGGCAGCTCTCAGATATGAGTTAGCAAGAACTCCATTAAAAGTATGATTATTGACTCTAAAGAGAAAAAGTGGTATTATGTAGCGTATCTTTTGGCACAAACCCCACATTTTTGTTTGATGTTTCTGGAGCACAGCAGAGGAGAACTGTCTAGGTACTTCGATCCCACCCCCAAAGGCAATAAAAGGGCAACAAAAATAGGATGAACTCCCTAACCGTGGTATCACTTAGAAGCACCTAGGAGCACAGAGCATTTCCTATAAGATGTCATTACCAAAGTTCACATTTCAGTTAGAACAAACCTCAACCGCGTGATGCTGTACTCAGACTTTCTCCATCAGCTACTTCTATTTATTTACTTCAGCATATTTGGTTTATACCCACATGACTACTTCAGCTGAGCTAGAGATGTGCCTGTTGTCTCCAGCTGAACATTAACTTAGACTTGTTTGCCTGCTTCCCCTAATAAACTCAGTTTAAAAAAAGAATTATTCTAGAGAACTGCCCAATGGTCAGCAACAGCCAAATAGGGAAAGAAAAAAATAATCCCATGATTCACAGTAAAAACAAGCACAGTGTTTCATGAGCCTCATGAGAAACACTTTCCATTGCGTGATCCACTAAAAGAACGAAGTCTCTGTAGGAATCAAGTGACAGCAAATCATAGAGCAATTTAACACAATTCAGAAGTATTTTTATGAAGAACAAAAAAGCAGACTTGAATTATTTTCTTCTAAATCAGGAATTGCAGTAAACTTCAGAGCTGCTGGTATTTCAGCTGGCAAAAAGTGATTTCCCAACAGAGCTCAGAAGGGAAACATTCAGAAAAACAGCTTTCTGCTCATCTCTTCTGCTGCCTGTTCATGCAGATACACAGACTTCCCTGCAGAGGAATCCCTAGGATGAGCAGGATTTTCCGTGTAGGAGGAAGGGCTCCTTGCCAACATGCTCCAGTTTTTCAGGAACCCTGATAATCTCCATAAGTATCCTGTGACTAAGTAACTATTCTGTAAGCAAAGTGAAATAAAGCAGCAGAGGGTTGGGTATCTGAGTCACACAGAACCAACCCACTGTAAATGAAATTTTAACCCTGATGATTAACTGTTCCAGCTGGCCCCGACATCTGAAAGCTCCTTTTGGACACACTCAGTTACAACTGGCCACAACTGGATGCCTGAAGCTCGAGGAGAAGCTGTTGTAAGGTTAGGGAACTAGTGAAAAAGTTTAGTTAACCAAACAATCATGGCTTAAATGTTCTGTGTGTTTTTTTCTGCAATTGTCTACAGGAACATCCAGAATCCAAGGTCCTTTTTTTAGTATGAGACACTGCTGTTCTTCAGGATCACTGGCTGTCATGTACCAGCTCTATTGCTAAACTTTGCACTGCATGTCTCCCATCAGTGATCAAGTTCTGCAGAAGAATTCACTAGACAGTTAGCACTGCACTGTAAAACAGACTAGAAGGCTTTCTGGCAGTCAGCATTAAAGAAAACCCACTCTTCAGCTTTGTTGTATTAATAATTAGCTCAAGTGTTTGTTGGACTGTAGTTATGTGGATTTTCCAACCCGAGTCATAGAGTACCCACACTGTATGGAAAACTATGCAGCTTGCAGTCCCATGAGAAGCAATGGCAGAGTCAGTTGTTGAACAGGAACCCTAACTTTCGTTTAGCACAAGTGCAAATTCCTGCTTGATCTTTGTGTTCTTAAAGGCGTGTGCCAATGCCTGGGGTCAGCTGTGATTCAGAGCGCACCTTGAAGAGGGCAGCCTACAGCACGCCTTACAGTGAGAAAGCAATGGGGGCGTTTGTGTAGAGGTTGTTGCAGTTACTTTTTCCCAAAAAGGACAGCAGTTTCATATGCGGCACCGTGGGTCATTCTGTCCTGCACTTACAGGAGACTGCCTTTTAGAGCAGTAGCGTGCTTTTATGGTCGCACTACAGACAAGCTCTGGCTCATGACCTTTACAAAGAAAAATAAAATTCTGGCAGGACGGGTGGGGAGCTGGATTGCGAGCGGGATGCAACTCTGGCACGCCCATGCCTCTCAGAAAGCAGCACTCCCCCTTGAGTGGCAGCGGGCCAGGAGCTCTGCCTGGGCAGAGGAGGGTCTGCCTGTCCATTCTCAGTTTACAACCGAGAACAGCCGTCCACAAAGTGCCACATAATTGCCGATTTTTATTTATTCCACACAGTTGTCAGAGATTGACCACATTTGTTGTGTTTGAAATCTATTTTGGTGTCCCTGCGCAGACCTCCAAGTTTGCCATTCAGAACAAAACAGACATCACGTGAGCTTCTAATGCTGCACGGCTGAGAGCCCTGCTTCAGATCCATTTCACTGCCTCCAAGGGTCTGAGCTCATTCTGGGGATGTTTATGGACCAGTGGCAAACAGCTCAGGCAACTCATGATAAAGAAAAATCACATTTGTGTCCGTCTCAAGTATGGCCATGGTGACGTCCACACACCTGCCAGGGAAGCTGCTGATGCTACTACACCTGACGGAGAGAACAGACTGAAACCTTTAGCAAGAGCAGACACAGTTCTCAGTGTTTGCCAAACCTATAGTCACAAATCGCCAGGACCCATGCTCTCCACACTGATGGACATGGACTGAGGGATGGGAGACTGGCTGAGAGACTCTTGGGTAACCAGAGCCAAGCTTGAACAACGTGGTTTGACTGCTCTGAACTCTGGAACTGAAGCCCCTACATCATGATGCTAATTTAACACCAACCTCTCTCCTACACAGCAAAATAAACCCCACTCTTCACTGATCTGAATTAATCTGATTTGCTCTGTATTATGCCTAGTGCTATCCTTTCTTTCTAGCTGTGACCTGGTCTTGGGACATAATCCAGGGACATAGCTTCTGGTTCCAAATCAGGCCTAAAACTGAGCCTAAAATACTGCTTTACACAGGAAGACACCTCCACTGAAACTGTATTCCTGCATCAACCCATGATGTTGGGACCCTACTTTGAATTCAGTTATGAACTACTCCTTTTGGGGGAAGTCTATGTTTGCTCATATTAGAAGAGCTGACTAGCTTAAAAAAAGGTAAGCTACTTTAATCTAAACATTCATGTCAAACTACATTACTGAAAAGCAAATAGAAAAGTAAAGTATTTCAGAACAGTGATGTTACAGTAAAAGGAGTTAACAGCACAATGTGGGGGTATAGCTCAGACAGCTACTGAGCTCCAGCAGACCTCCGATACACATGCCTGCATCTTGGCAGCACTCAAAGAGTGCTTCCTCCACCCCAGAATGTGCCAGAAAAACCCAGCCTGCTGAAAGAATGCATACTTTCTGAAAAAGCACAAAACAAATCTTCCTCATTTGGGACTGACAGGCAGAGCACATGGAACAATCTGTGCTTTTTTTCCCCCACCAGTAAGACACATGCTAAATTCCTCCTCCTTTCCGGGAAGGCTGAACAACCCACACCTTCAGAATTCCTGATAGGTGACTCTTCTCCCACAGCCAGAAAATCTGATCTGCTCCTCCCAGGACAGCTGTATTTGACACCCCCCAGCTCCCCCCCACTTCTAAAAAGGGAACACCTACCATTGGAAACATCCTGATTTCACATTCAGAAGCAAAAAGGAATGTTAACAGTATGTTCTTTTGAAGAACTGCAGGTGCCTTCCTCTCCACTGTGATAACAAAAAATCCAACAAATCCAAAATAATTTCAGCAGATTACTTGGAGTCTGAAATAGTGCCTTAAACTTGCTTTTCAGGCTCTAAGCTTGAACAGATTTTCTCTTAGATTATGTGTATTAAAGTCTTACAAGTTTGAAACACATGTTTAGGGAAAATACGACTTCATTAAGAGCTTCAGTTCTGCAGCTTCCCAGCAAATGCTCTGTACTGGTCTGCATGGTGACAGTGATCCATGTGCTTATTGCTATTGCCCAGCTGGGTTTCTCTGTTCGCTTGCCATTTCAGTGACATGCATCTTCCCTTGACACATTTCCAGACAATTTTTTCACCACCCTTTAGAGACAGCCTGGCAATGTGAAAAGCCACCTCTTGGCTGAACTGCAGCCTCCAGTTCACACTTGTTCCAGGTGCTCTGTGAGTGGTATCTGTAGGTGCAGTTTGTGGTTATTAACACAAGACAGGTGTCTCCAGAAAAACATGCTTTCTTATCTTAACCCATCTCTTTGGGTAAAAAAGAAAACACAGAGCCTGCCAAGAAGAAAAGCTGTTCAGAACTGTTCATCTGCTATTGTTCAGAAACATGCCATGCAGCACTGCAGTCCAGTGAAGCAAGACTTTGAAAATCCACTAATTCACAAACAATTGCAGATCGAAACCACCACATACAGAGTTAGAGTACTGCTTACTCTCTGCTCTTCTTGGACTGCTAGCAATAATGCCAGGCAGGTCTTGCAGAGCTCCTTCTTTCACACTGATGCAATGGTGTAGTACAGTGACAGCAGGATGAGGATGCAGAAACACCAGCCAGTCAGCAAGAAGTTCTCAAGTGACTGGTATGAAGATTTCTAGGCTGGATGCCAGGAAAAACAGAAGCACCATCCAGCAGCCATTTTCAGCAGCTGCCCCCCCACAGGCTCCCTCGGCACAAGATGGCTACAGCTCTGAGCCCCTGGGTGAAGCTCGACTTGCTTGAGCTACAAAGACCCATGCACTCCAGGACACTCCAGCCCGCACCCCCACAGGCTGCCAATGCAGGGCAAAAGGACAAAGTTTTCCTTCCCCAGAAGCAGGGCAAAACTGCAAGAAGGCTGATTTTCTTTCTTTCCTTTTTTTTTTTTAAAAAAGGCACTGGCTTCCTTTTCACTTACAGAACTACTTTTTTAAAGTGCTCATAACCTTTTCTTCCCATTTAAGCAAGACAGAATATTCCACGTGAACTTCATGGGACTTCACTTTGGTCTTCTGACCTAGCAAGAAGCAAGCTACCTTAAGAGATGGCAGCAACCTGAACTCTACAGAGGCACAGACATACTCTCCTACACTTTAGGCTGAAGAGAACCCGAGGCAAGCAAAACCCATTCCCACATTGCTCCTTTGATCCCACTAGTGCACTAACCACAGAATCTGAAGTGGAACAATGAGCACTCTTAAATACGGATTAGAGAAAGCTCTTGAATACTTTCCACACTTCGGTGCAGAGAAAGCGATGAGCACTCTAGTGAGTAATTCCTTCTTGTTTACTGGCTGCCTGCATACACAGGAGCTTAATAATCACAGGAAAGGGGCTACAAAAGCATCTGCTAATAAGCAAGAACAGCAAGAAATAGCTACCATTCCACAGCACCCCAAAGGGCAGATGGGCAAAGCTGCCGCTGTTTAATGCACGGTCTTACGAAGATGAACAAGACCACATGAAGGAAACTGCAGTCAGTAGCTATTGCACATTAAGGAAAACAAACATTAGAACCAGGCAAAAGACCAAAAGACAGAACAAGCAAATCCTACTGAAAGCCACAAGCACACTCATCCATCTAGCACAACCTTCCCATCCCACTGTTCACAAAGCTTTAGTCTAATTTATTTTTAAGCAGAGATCACTCTCCACAATTTCTAAGCAACATGTATGCATAGGGTCAGGAGAGAGTGGTGTATCACTAGAAACAAGACTGAAATCTGACCCTTTTAAAGACTTTCTGCTGTTAGAGCACATCTGCTGTAGGACATTTAGATGTTTAGCTAGATTTGTGGTACTCTGGCACTTCTGAACATTGCTGATCCTGGCTCAATAGTATCCGCTACCCCAATTTTAACAGCCTTAGCTTTCCTGTGTAAGGGTCAATATAATTTTCTAGAAGATAGCATTTCTGCATAGTCCAGGTGACATCAATTTTCTTGCTATGAAGAGCTTTGAAGTTTCTGCATGTTCCAGTAACTCACCAGTGCAAGCGAAGAGCATGGAGGAAAGCAGACAGCCCCTCCATGACCAGGAGAATTGCTACTGTCAGGGTAGCAAAAGCAGCAAATATGAAGAAGAGGCCAAAGCCTCCACCCAGACTCCTCACGCTGAGGCCAATGTGGATCACCATGGTCCAGAGCACCTCCGAGAGCTCTGCCAGGAGAAAGGGGAGAAGGGGGCTCATTTCAGAGCATTCAGCAAGAATGGAGGGTTGTTACAGTTTACTGATAAAGCAAAAACTAAAGCCAAGCAAACTCCCACTATAATGGGGTAGGAAACTTAAGAGGAACACCTTTTGCAGCCAAGTAAGCCAGGACATTGTCTCCAACTGTTGCACACAGAGCAGGGCAGAGTCCTTGCTCAGCAGCTCTTTGCTTTATTCAGTGCTTTCAACTCCATCCCTCCCTTTTAGCAGCACGCTATGCAAGTAGACACTGGTGTTTAGACTTAATTACTCCCAGCTAATGCACACACAGCTCTGTCCTTTTCCAGCAGTGCTTGACAGTTGAGCTCTGAGAGGCTACCTGTATTCCTGCCTTTCACCTACTGCCTGCCCAGGGTGATCAGACACATGGATCCAAATCTCAGTTCCATAAGAAATACTCACGTGCATGGGCTAAGCTGAGAGCCCAGAGCCTCAAGTAGGATGCAGTGTTTGAAATGCACCCCAGACAATATTCAATGGTGTGGATAGCCTGGTACACCACAGTATCACCGAAGTCAAACTGGAAAGAGAACACAGAAAATGAAGAGAGCTGCGAGCCTTGCAAGCAGCAAGGGTTGGCCAACTGGGGAAAACAAGCACACTACCTGGTGCTATTACCAAGGATATTATGTTTGAATTTAGACACTGATACCGTCTTCTCCTGGATTAGCATGTCAGTTTTATAAATGAAAAATGAATTCTCTTGTCTTGCTAGGTTTTGTAGAATTATAGTTCACTGCTGCAGCTTGAATATTATTGTTTTCACATTCTAGCATATGAAAGTAAGATATTTCAAATTCAGCCATGGACTTTTCCAGGAAAAGACTGTTCAGCAACAAGATGGTACTCATACGAATTCACCAGTAAACTGTATGTACCGCTACAAAAAAGGAGACAGTATTCCAAGTCAATACTGTGTATGTACCTTTGCTACAGGATCAACACAAGAGCATTTTGCAAGATACGAACTTGCCCTTGAAAGCAAAAATAATGCATAAAGCAATCTTGAAAAAGTCACATCTATGCACCATTCACTGGCAAAGTCTCTGTGTCTTGGTAATTTTCAAAAATAATAAAAGAACTTATAAGGAAGTCTGCCATGTAGGACAGTTTCTTATTTTGCAGCTTGGGAATGCATTCCCTGCATTTTGGATTTAATCCATGCTTCAGAAACTGCTCGTATTTAAGTTAAGTGAACATGATGTTTTAAATACATCAAGTGACTAATGCTCTAAGCATGCACAGAAAGCTATTTATATTCTTACTTCTCCCCTGGTATATCCAGAGCAATAAATATTTCAAACAATTAAGTTAAATTAACTGTCAAAAGACTAATTCTTTCTCCACAGAATGTGAACTGCAAAGTTCTTTAATAAAGCCTGGCCTAGTGAACCATACCATCTCCCAGCACACATGACAAGTCAGTGTGCAGTAAATGGAATGTGATACTTAAACAATGACAATTTACAGCCATGTGCAACTGCTGGAGAGAGTTACCACTATGCTAGGGAGTGGGAGAATCAGCAGGATTGCTATGGCACAGTATTTGTAGTTTTACACATTTTTCACAGGTTTAGTGATATATAGAAATAACAGGTACACCAGCACACTGTTTCTGTGCCCTCCTCAATTCCAGATGGGCCTATGCATAATAGATCTCTAAGCAAAATCACTTTCAGCACAATTTACAACAGCATCACTGTTGTGAAGCTACTCTAATTCCATGGCATTTATATTTTTTTGTAATAAAATTGGTTACCTGATAGCGCTGAAACCTACAATCAATCCTGCATGAGTATTCCTAAAAACCCATTTCTTTAATACTAATACTTGTTACAAGTGTTTATGAATGAGCAGTTTCTCAGAACAGAGCTTCTCCTTTACAGAAAGATACTGGTTAGTTAAGTTGTTGGACTGTATGAAACTGGACTGGTTTTGCTGTATTTGCTGACTGGCAACAACCAGTGTCATCCTTAAAATAGCAGACAGTTTGGGGAAAAAAAAAAAAAAAAAAAAATCTTTACACAGTTTGTTGCAGTGCAGAATTACCAAAGACACAACATGAGGCAAACGAGACTTCTTCAGAAGTTTAAAAGCAAAAACTTTTCAGTTTCAGACTTCTAGCTTTAACAGCTTTCCAGGTAAACTAAGAAAGATCTGCAGACAAGGGATAAGACAAACAAGCTGTATAGATGAAGTAATTAAAGGTCTGTTAATGGGCATGTACATATGAAGAATTAAAAATGGCCTGTAACATGTAAATAGCTAGATCTTTTGGAAAACAAGATGTTGTGACATAACATGTTTACTTCAGCATGTGTTTTACACCAACGGGAAATGGTCCAGATACACATGAATGCAAAGCTGGCTGTAGTCTTACCACCTCATCCTCTGTAGGCTTGAAAACATAAGTTTACATTTAGTGCGGTGTCTCAATCACATTAATCACGAACACATTTAATAATTCCCTCCTAAACATGACACAGTAAAGTGGTAGCACATTACATGCACTATAGAGGCAAGATACCACTGAAGAATTGTTAAGAGGCATCAGAATACTCTCAAACTATGCAAGATTGACTCCTTTTTCTTCTCTACCAGGTAAGGCAAAGCAATTAATATTACCCCCAACAGTCAAAATGAATATAGAAACAAGATTTCACTGCTGCAGAAATACAGCCCCTGGATTTTTGCTGACACTGGAGAAGCAAGTAGCACAAATGCCCTGCACTTCAGCCGGAGTGTAAGCTGTGTACGCCATCTGGGAGTGCTGTGCAGCTCTCACTGTGTAGCCTCTAAGATAATGGTTCTTTGTGATGGGGACAAACAGAGCCACATTTCCCTTTATATGCAAATTATACTGCTTTTTCTGGAGTCCTGGGAATGGCAAAGAGATAGTCTGTATGAAAACTGCTATGAAAACACTTCACTGAAAATGTTGGTATTTAAACAGCTTGGAAATCAGCAAATACAGTCAAAACGCTAGCACTTTCTGCTACCAAGTACATTGCCATGAGAGGGAGGATGGTCAGGTGCTGCTTACCTCTTCCCCCTCCTCGGAATGGGTAGATAGCTGGTCATGTTGAATGATCTCAGCATCCTCCTCAGTTGGTCCATTGCCCACCCGGATCCCACCAAAGTTGTGCGTTCCCTAACACATGCAGAAAAAGAAAGAGCAAAGTGTTGTTTGTGTTTTACTGCAAGAGTGCATGTTTCTTATGAGTCCGTGTGCAGCAGCAGCTCACAGAAGAAAACAAAGTATTAAGACCCAGGTTAAGCCAGCTGTACAATTCTATTTCCCAGCTTGGATGGGAAAGATGCTGATTCCTGCTAGGGCTGGAGAAAAAAAGTCTGTCTGAATGAATACTTGATACATTTCTACAAAGTAATTGCAAGCCTAAGCAAAATAAAAGGGACATCTCTCAAGAGGACATTTGCTGGCGCTGACGTGCAACAGACCAACGTTTTGCCCAGCAGCTGTTGAACAAGCACTGAAACACCACTGCTGTTGTAAGTGAAACAAGTCACATAGTGGCAACTCAAAGCAGAATAGACTGACACAAATACACATATGCACACTTGCTTCCCACCAGTGTTAGGCATACTAACACCACACATGGGAGATCAGACTTTCCCTTACTTGGAAATTCTACGTTGTGCAAACAGTCCCTTTTATAGACATTTATTCTGACATTCAACATCTGACTCTCAGCCACAACTCCATTGCACTCCAAACAGAAATGAATAATCCACAAACTGAGTTGGAACTTTGAAAGAATCAGCTCTTCTCACTTGACAACTGTAATCATTGCACAGTTAACATCTGATTTACAGCAGGCTTCCTCCTCCATACTATCTTACCACCGAGAAAGGATGAACAAACCTGTTGATCATCTGATAGTGCCCTCAAGCAGAGCTTTTATGCATCATAAATGCATATTGGACAAAGAAGGCTTAACGAGCACATCACTATCTTTGGATTTCTGTTCAGCAAGCAGCACTGTGCACTGTACAGCAGGATTTCTATCTCCCTCCAGATATTCCAAAGACAGAAAATGCTCATGACTGATCTGAGGGACTACAAATTAAGACGTGTGACTCTGACCCACCTAGAGAGGCAAACTGAAATGCCACAAATGGAAAGAAAAGCCCTGCATTCAGCTTTAGCACTGTACTGGGGGCATCTGTGACATGGAATGTGAATAGGCTAACTTGGCACATGAAGACTTCAGAAGTTGAGGGATGACTATGCAAACAAAGGAGGTTTAAGATTCCATGACCTGTCTGCTTTCACAGTGTATCGCTCTGGCATACCAGCAGAACGGCTGCTTGATGTTCTTTTAACTGATTTGTTCTTAGAAGCCTACTTTTATTTCAGGCTGAACTATAAATTTGCCCAAAATGCCAGATGTGAATTAAAGATCTTGTCAGGTTTCTAAAAACAAATTAGGTAGACATTTATGCTTGGAAAATAGAAATAAAATGGAAAAAAAATTATAATAAATTTATAAGTAAGACAATGCTTTTATTAGGATTTTCAGCATCTTTGAAACATTACAAGTTACTGATGACTAGTATCAGTATTCTATTTATGTATTTCTAGCCTGTGTGAATTTGTACTTTCACAGCTTTTCCCTTGCACTCAACTTGGATCCATCCTCTGTAAACTATCCAAACTAAACATGGCTCCAAAAGCTCTAATCATTTACTTTATACTTCTAACCACACCTCATACAAAGACCTTCCCTTGCTGCTTCTTGTATTGAGATGCACTTAATAAGCTGGATGGATTATGCACAAAAGATCCATTTTAATTTCTGACATTTCCATGAGGCTATTTAAAATGACATGATAGAAACACTGGCGAACAGCTAAAAAGTGCCTCAGAGTACCTTCGACATGTGGAGTGTACAACGTGCTTTACACAGTTCGCGAGATTTACGCTTCCTAGTTAGACAGGCAGCATTCACAACTAAAACCAAGTTGAAATATGCAATACTGGGGAAGGGACCAAGTTCTGGGAGCTGCTGCAATCTTCGCCAGAAAGCTTTGGCAGTAAAGGGCTGTCTATAGGTTTAGACACAAATAAGTAGAAACAACTGCTGCTGAGAGGCTTATTTGTGCACAACCATTTTATAAGAGTTTCAAGGCAAAGTGTCTACAAGGGCACAGGTGTCAAAAATCCAGTAATTACTGATATGAAGTTGTTGGGAGGCCATCACATATACATGATGTTCGGGAACACATAATGCAAACAGAAATGCTTCACTGAGAAGAATCCTAATCTACCTTAAACAAATATGCAAGAAAAGGAAAAAAGGGGAACTTAACCTGGGGGGATGTGGTAGCAAGGTATTCCTGTGCTGCTCTGCAGGTTTTGATTTCAGCAGCACTCCTGCAAAGAAGTGTCTCTGCATTCAGCACACATAACTATTATCCTTCAGCCTGGTAGTTCTTCCAGAATCTATCAATTTTGCTGAACTTTGCTCTTTCCAAGAGAAAGTGTTTTTCACCCTAAAGGTGCAGTTGTCATTCACTTATGAAATTCAGATACATTCCATGCTCTCTCGATAATTAGATAGAAAGCCAACTCCCATCTTTAAATCCATCAGGTGATTTTTAAATCCACTCACTGTTGCAGCCGCTGCTGCCTCTAGTGCCTGCTCGTTCGGGACTGTGCTGACTTGGGCCTCCGCGGGTTGCCCTTCCTGATAGTGAATGGAAGAAAAGAAAGGGAGGAAGAAGAAAACAAAAGAGAAAGGGGGATGAATGGAGGGGACATGGGAGGATGAAAGATGGTCAGAGAAGGGAGAGGGAGTGTCTTTAACTGAACTGATCTTTGACTCACTTAACATCCTAAAACCTGTCTACCATACATGCAGGGAGAATTTTCAAGTATCCTCAGTGCACGTGTGCCAGGTTCCTGCATTTTGTATAAAGATACTTTACAGTACAGTTGGAAACCTAGAGAGTACCCCAGAAGACAACCTCTCGCTTAATGACCGCGTAAGTGTATTTTTTTCCTTTTAATTGTTACTTTTTAACCTCCAAACTGCTTTAACAAAGACAGCTGATAAATCTGCCAGCCAATTAAGCTTACATCTTTGCTTTTACATTGTCAGCCTAGCAAAGGCACAGAAGTGCATCCAGCAACCAGTAAGACAGTGTTCCTAAACCAGTTGACAAAGCCCAAGCCAGATACATTGTTTTTATCATTATCAACATAAAGCATTTTTAAAAGCAGGTTTGATGCTGGATCCAGATCTGAGAAGCAGGCAGGCAATGCTTTGTCTCCAGTAAAACCCACCTGCTTTTATGCCTAGGAACATGCAAAAACGTTTTACAGGTCACAATGCAGTGTGAACCTATGCATCCAAGATCAAGATGGAGAACATAGCTTTTCAACCATAATTAGTTTTCACATTGAAAATATAAGAGGTAGTCACCCACCAAGTGCTTTCTCCTTAAATACTGATGGCGAAGGACCAAGGGTTTAGCTACCAGCATCCATGGCACACACAGTAACGCCACCACCACAAGGAAACATTGGAGCCCTTGCTGTAAAAGAAACAAGTCTCACATGACTTAGTGGCAGTCCATGCTCAAACACACAAAACCTAGCAAGCAGTCTTATGCAACACTGAATGACTGAATTCCCAGAGTACACGGACGCTTCACTCTCTCTCTCTTCCTGGAACAGCAAGATGTGCTGTACTTAATGCCTGCTTGCAGCTGCCCCATCAGCATGTAATGCTGATACTGGTTTAGATTAGGGAAAAATCCAGAAGATTCTATGGGGAATGAGAATTTGGCAGATGTCTGATAGTGCTGGGAGGAAATGGCATTAGTGTCTTAGCTAAGCTTAGAGGCACCTCATTGCAGATGCAGGACAATATTCCTAATCACTTTCCACTATTAATCTGGATCCAAATGTTCTGGAGCCACAGCCGACTTATGTTCAGACTGATATAAATCCCTGATATAGGGATTATTCCTTCCTTCTTTAACATTACATAGTGTCAGGCTTTGGAAACGATGCCACATTTCCTCTATCACAGAGAAAACACGTTTCACACTTGATTTCACAATTATTATAATGTCAATGAAAGACTCTAATATCATCAAGCATCTCTAATCTTATTCTAGCAAGAACACATACCTGCCCTTTATATAGCATCTTATTACTGGTATCACTATAGGAGAACAGAAACATGTTGATAAAATGTATTAAAAGGCTTGGTGCATCCTTTGATGTGTGAGCATCATAGGCTGTCCATTTGTAGAAAATGAGAATAACAAGGTATCCAAACAGTGATGACATGAAAATAATTTCTGGAATAAATCCAAGGTATATGTTCAGTGGCTTCTTAAAATAGCTAGAGGAAAAAAAAAGGGAGAGTTTAATATTACATTTGGTTAGCATTAGGCATATGTAGGGCAAAAACTTTTAATGAGAATGTGAAGAGTGTCTTTGGAACAAAATTGCAGGGGCTCAGCATTTCAGCAATAGCTGGGACTTAAACACAGTAACTACTTGACATGCATAGTTCTACATACGCTGACAGAAACAACTGTATTGCACCCTTCAATCAGAAGGTTAAAGTCTGACAGGCTCCTGCATCTTAAACTGATACACACATTACACCCAAAGAAGTCTCCCCCCTGCCATGAGAAAAACAGAGCAAAGTACTTACATATGGTTGAGAAGACTCAATGTGACACCAAAGAGCATGTGGATAATGCCAAGAATCACAGACATTTTCATCTTAAACGAATTGAGGAAGGCCAGCTTATTGCTGGCAATATTCCAAATCTGTGAAAAAAACAACACTGAGTCAGCCAAACACTGAGTAAAAGAAAAACAGAGGAGAATGAAAATGTTCACTTTAAGCTAAATGGTCTTAACCATCCAGGAAGTATTAGGCTGTAAGAGCAGGGTTTTTTTAAAGATGTGTTTGTTTGTCACATGGATATCTTTTGGGAAAATGAGCAGGCAACCGTTTCTGCTAGGAACACCATCTTACAGCAACAGATCCCACCATCAGAGAAGGAATCAAGCCTTGCTTGTTTTTATGGTAGGCAAAAGTTGCAGGAAAAAGGGGGCTGGATCCTTGACAGAAAAAAAAAAAAGATTATCCATTTAAATGAACAATTATACATAGTTCTGTTTTTATGCACTTCCTCTTTATGGTGGAACACATGTAAGTTTGTATCAAATATTTTAAGCAGTGTTAGGAGCAGTGTTATTGATGTAGGCAGATACAAAATGACAGGATTACTTGGAAACTTACATTTCCAAGACAGAATGAAAAAAAGAGACAAATAACTTTTCTCAGAGGTAAAAAAGTAACTTCATAAAGTGATTTGGAAGTCTAACCAGATTTGATTAAAATGCTGCAGGTCAGAAAGGGTGAGAAAGAAGCCTTTAATGGACCCGAGAACAAGTCTCTCTGTCCTGAATCTAGCGTCTCAGTAGGAACTGAATTAATTTTATCGTTCAGGAGTATTTCCAACATTGATAAAGAGTTTGCCAAGGGAATGGCTGGGCTAGGGAAATCTTTCACAGTGAACTGGACAGGCGCTTTTCTTTCAGTTGACACAGAGGATGTTCTTAAAGGACAGCAAAGGAAAAGCTCTTACCGGGTCAATGCCAAAGGGATAAGGACCACCAAACACCCCTGGAATAGCAGGGTTCAGCTGAAGCAGAGGAGTATTCTCTAGCAAGGCATCTCTGTTTGGGTATAAGTAGAGTATACAAACATTAACACAAGCAACACTGTCCTCTTTCTGTAAAAACTAACAACGTTATTCCCTTGTGAGAGCAAGGAATATCTAAAATTGAAAGAACTTTAAGATTCCTGTGTGGTCCTAGAGGTTTTCCCGAATGAAAAATAAACCTGTTTCTTGATCTGTTACTCAGTGTCACAAGGAAGAAAGATGCAGGGGACAGGAGTCTTACTATGTCTATGAGGAGAAAGGTGCTAAACTGCATCTTTATAAGTTTTCGGGGTGGGGGGGGAAGCTGGTTTGAAACTTGATAGATATCACATTTACATCCCTCTTCCAATTCTACTTGAGAGTGAGTTCAGAAGTTTTTGTCTTCCTGAGCTAGGAGGACAATGGGGAAGGATAAGTCACCTGCTTATCACTGTCACTCTTTAGTTACCAACTATTTACTCACGACCAATTGCCTTTTGAGAACATCGGCCGCACGCTCCATGATGAACCGAACATATTAAGAGACTTGGAGAAGCAGTCATTGTAGATGAGGCCTGTGTAAGTGGAGAACAGTCCCATCAGCAGTATGATGTATCGACCACTAAAAACCATGTTGAACATCTAGTATAAAAAAAAACCCAAAAAGGAACAAAGAAAGTCAATGAGAACAAGGAAGGTCTCTCATAAAGATGAGACAGTAAGATCAGTCAGTTGCAGAACAGTATCAGCCATACAGACTAAAAGCCCAAAGTCTCTACTTCCCCATGTCAGGGATTGAGGGTGCAAGAGGTAGCACTGCAGAACAGAATCCGGATACAGAGGATAAACAGGCAGTGTGACTGTCCACAGAGAATCTGGGATTAGCTGAAGAGGATAAATTGCACTCCACACACTGATGCAAACCCCCAGCTGGCAGCATTAGTTTGGAACTAGGCAGTGCAGACCCTGTTCAGCTTTCTCCGTGCTCTGTCAACATATCTTAACTCTGGTTCACCTCCTGCCAATCTAAGCCCCGAGCAAGCAAAAACCATCTAGATCAGCAAATAAGAAGAATCTTGGAGATACGATATACATGTACAGAAGTTAGAGTTTTGCAGTGACTGAACCCCTTCATGATCCAACCAAGTTTTGGGCAATTTATTTACAACAGTTTATCTGCTACATTTGCTAGACCATTTCCTTCAAACAAATGAAAAGAATAATTTCCTATAAACATCTGAAAGGAAAACCAACGGAACTCACTACTATTATGAATTATGCTACTCGGTCTGTGGTCTACAGGCTTCCCAGTCTGTCTGTGTGCTTCACAAATTTCAAATGTAAGGAGTAATGGAGATTGCCAACTCAAGGGGGAAGGATGTCAGAGTTGCAGCTTGGTTTACCTTTGTTTGAAATGCAAAGCTCAGCATGACCTGCCATTTTACCTCATTGTCACTCTTCTGTGACAGAATACGACTTTCCCTAAGCACCATCCAGACAGCAATCAGAGTCATCAGTATTCCATGGCCAAAATCTCCAAACATCACAGCAAACAAAAACGGGAAGGTAATGATCGTATAGGGTGCTGTAAGAGAAAAGATGACACCCCTAGTGCACTGTATTTGAGTAAGCCCAGATTTACTACAGTACAATTTATGCAATTTAGCAATATAATTCCCAGCTTCCCCTCTGCTTCTGAAAGGTATTAAGTACTCTATCAGAAATTTTCACATAGGACAGACAATACAGAGAAACACCATAACTAAAAAATTGAGATAGATGTCTTGGACTTTTATAAGTATGAGTTTACCTGGATTTATTTCCCGATATGTTCCAATGCCATAAGCATCAACAATGTTTTGAAAGCCAGAAGTAAACTTGTTAGTTTTGTTGTATGTTGGTGGGGTCTGATTGGTTTGCATCCTGTTTAAAATAGATGGGACAGTGGATCCGCTGTGCTCCTGTTTAAAAAAAAAAAATTAGAAAACTTGTCCTCAGAGCACTGGAGGACAGAGTAAAACACTACTTTCTCATTAGCATTTGGAAAACTACAAGGCTGCATTTTTGTCCTGTGCTTGCATGATGAGAAATATACTTGAACAGCTGAGGAAGGTTGCCAAGTTTCCACCACTCTCCACTTTGTATGGCAGGAAGAGATGCACTTGTAGTAAGGATGAACATTGTCTGATTAGGACAGACAAGAAAACTCATGCAAGATTCTGTTTTTTTAAAACAGTAAATGAAATGACATCAAGACACCCAACTCTATTATCTAACTCTGAGCAGAGGGCAAGCTTGCTAATGTCCTGGATAGCTCCTTTCAGTAAGTTCCACTATGTATCTAAACAGCAGGACTACAAAGCACAGCCAGGTTAACTAAATGTATCAAAGGACTCAAACACAGGAAAATGCCTTACTATTACAGCATTTTCCTGAACTTAAAGCTTTACACAACATATTTGTTACAAAGTTTATCTATGAGCCATGACTCCTGGATGTTAAATAAACGGTCCTCTGTGAGGACTGATTCAAACAACCCTAAGGGATTGTTTTCAGAGACTCACAATTCGGAAAAATCAATTAATCCATGCTGTGTTTGCTGACAGTTGATAGTCTGCTTGAACAGCAGCAGACAGGAGCAGTACAGCAGTTACTCACAGTGCCTCTCCTGAGAGCAAACTGGATAGAATCGAGGTCGGCAACAGGACACCAGACTTCAGCAATCAAGCACTTCTGTGTCACATCGATATTGCACAAATTCAGGGTATGGTAGATAGCCTTCATCTTGCGTACTTTGATGAACCAGACACGGATATTTTTAGCGGCTGCCTGCAAAACCCTTTGGCGATGATCCTCTGTTTGGTTCAGCACCTTTCATAGAGAAGTAGGATAAAGATAAGGCAAAATCATTGACCAAAACTCAAAAGCATACGGAAGTGCAGTGTGAAATTGGGCTGACCAACAACACATGCCTTACCCACCAGAGGACGGATGGATAAGCCCTTTCCCCCATCCCATGCACAAGATTGCAACAAGCCTGCAATATATGTTTTAGTTTCCATATTAATTAGTGCAGCTAAAAGGTTGTAAGGCTTCTTTCCAGGGATACTTTTTGACTATTTTCCTCCTCCAACTCCAAGGTCAGCAGGTATTTCAAACAAAGAACTGTTCAGAGACCACACAGAACATTTTTTCCTCCACCCAGGTTAAAAGAGCAGAGAAGAATTCTACATGTGAGGTGGACGTTGCCTTAAGAAAACACACAAAGATTACAGTGAAAGACTTTTTTACTGAAGGGAAAAGGAGAAAGTGTTTTCTACTGAGGGTGTTTTCCAATTGGAACATATCTAACTCGGGCCAAGTCAGATTTCCAGGCTGGAAAGTCTTAGACTCAAGGAAAAGTGAGGACACAGGGCACATATGGCTTTGAATCCTACTAGTTAAATTGCTTCTGAGTTCTTGTCTACTTTAAAATTGGTAAACAGCTGCACTACACAACTCCCAGCTTGAGACAGTTTCTGTATCAAATAAGCAGTCCAAATTCAACTGTTTTTCCTTTTAGTTTCTGAACCTTTTCTTTCTTTTTGTCTCAAATCCCTTCAATTTTTCTGCATTATAAGATACTGCCTTTCTTCCTTGAAGCAAGCATCAAGTATTTCAGAGCTGGCACCCAGTAGATTTGTGTGCTGATTACTTTTTACCACACTCAGGGTGCTGCACAAGAGATTAGTTGTAAAGCAGAAGCTCTTCAGGACAGCACAATGTGAAAATATGAAGACAGGCGGAAAAAGGAACAGCTAAGTTAAGGTTGGCATTGTTATCTCAACTTGGAAATAAGTTTAAATATTTTCAAAGTTCTTGCAGATGAAACAGGCAATTACACAAGCATGCTTTCAGAGTTGGAAAACATGCTATCTCCTTACACATGCATATTCCTCTCTGCTCCCTGGTATGCAGTTCTCTGTCGATGCTGCACTTACATGTATATAATTAACTGCTCAGCCCTCCAGAAAGCAAACCACCCCACCATCCTAAACCCCAACAAAGAAAACAACTGAGTAGACAGTCTCCAAACATCTTTCTTGCACTGCTGAGCTGCTGCTCTCAAGCTACTTGGAGGTGAAAATACGGTCATCTAATAGGGCCAAAAATTCTCCTGTTTTAATAGGATCCAAAGAAGTTTTCAACTATATTATTAAAGAAAAAAGAGAAAGGGGCATTGACCCCAGTTATTTTACCATCTGAAGATCATCAATTCTGGTATTGACACCAGAAGCCATTTCTTTCCGCTCCTGTGGTGTTTCTGGGCATGGGTAGAGGGAGGCACGGAATCTGAAAGACATGCAAGCCACCTTAGTAACAAAGACAGAAAGAAGATAAATCAGTCAGGGAAATAGATGGCTGAGCCTGAACACACAAATAAAGCAAGAAGCACCTTAAGAGAAGTTTCTGATCAGCAAAGACTGCCAAGCAGAGTTTCAGTCTTTAAATCAAGTGGGTGCAGAAGTTTGCTTCAGGCCAAACCAGAAGCTGAATGCTTAAGAAAATGGAAGTGGGAGAAAATCCTTTGTTCCCTGTACTGGCAGTGTCTCAAAGGTACTGTCCCAAAGTTGATTAGCCATCCCAGTTCAGGGTGCTGCTATCACACCAATGCAGCTGCTAGCAGTAGTCACTGTTGATCTCCCCTGTGAGAATATAGCCCGCTGACATCCCAACTAGACCTGTCTGAGAGTTCAACACTTGAACTCCCTTTGTTTTTAGGCATTCTCTAGCAAAGCAGTCACCTACTTTGAACATTACAGGCTTGGGGAGCGGCTAGTTTGACTGTAAAATATGTTTCAGCTACTTTTGGTACATTTTATTTGCTGTCAAAATATGTACTCCTACAGTCACTGTGAAATTAGGAGTTGAAAAGTATCAATATTAAGTCATGCCAATGTGTTTCAAATATTTGAGAGAGCTGCCCAGCTGTAAGACTTTCATACCCTTCACATATCTTCTTGACTCTGTTCTTCAGCTGGTCGCCTTGGAAAAAGATGATAAACACAGACTTGTGCACATAATCCCCCTAGAACAGAAAAAAGAGTGCACTGTAATAGCTCAGCTATTTACAGAAATTAGCGTTATAGCAAATTACAACAGAGTTCTACTTTTCCTTCCTCTGAATCTGTACATACGGAATTTATATCTGCAGTGCGTCAAGAATGTAGCTTAACAACACTGAAACAGTCACAAGGAAAGCAATTTTCTTAGCCTCAGTATAGAACACCCCTACCGCACTTGTGTTTACTGAAGCAAAACATTCTAGATTATCTGTTCTATGTAATACAATAAACAGGAAAGCCTGGGAAGATCTCCAAAAGAACAGAGATGCAATGAAATATTTCTCAGCCCTTACTGCAGTCAGCTCACCTACAGAAGCAAGCACAAAGCTAAAGAGTGAATGAAAATAAGATGAAGCAGAGTTTTAACAACTGATTCTCCAGGGAAGCCAAGGGCACATTCTTTGTACAGCTGTTTTCATGTTGGTAGCCAGGTCCCCTTTCCTGCATTTGTTGACAAGTTATTGTTCTACCTTACTTAGGAAATTTTAACATAATGTTTCAAGAATAATTACATTAGGTGTAACCTCAATTTAAGGAAGTGTTGCACAATAAGAACAAAGTCTCTCCTAGTAGACAGATAATTCAGCAGGTCAACTACCAGCAGTCGGTGGGACAAGAGAACAAGTCAGCCTTACACGAGAAACAAAGATGCAGTTACTGAGTTTCAACTCTTCTGTCTTTGTTCCAGGGCAGCCTACATACAGCCGTTCTTTTTACTGGTTAAGAGCAAGAGTTCCTGAAGTTTGAGCACTGTCCCTTGATTTGAGCAAAGAGGACACTGAATGTAAAACCAGGCTCAACTACAACATGTACTATTTATATCTGTAATAAAGCCAACAATTTTCAGGTGGATGTTTAAATTATTGATTAGCAAATAAGAAAAAACAAAAGGTCCAAGTTCAGAGTAAACGAGCTACAGATGTTACACACTGCTAATGTCCAAAAGAGCCTCTTTCAAGGAGGATTACTACTTATTCAGAACTGCATGCAGGAGTTGCATTTGTAGTTTGTTCCAGAGAAGCAACTATGACCTGCTGCAGTCCAAATTTTGAGTTGTTTTTATCCCCTTTCAACAGCATTCACCATCCATCCTGCTATTTTTGTTTTAATAAAACAGGAAAACATTTATCACTAAAGCCTCAGAAGCTGCAAGTAGGTACTGTGAAGGGACGCAAAACAAACGTTTGCCTGCATGGAGCTCATTGAGGGATAGAGGCTTGGATCTATAGATCTTAGATCCTTTTACACATCTGAGGCTTTTGCTGCTGTAAACAATAGGTCCTTTTACCGTTACAGGATCCTCCAGGGGGTTTTCAATTTCTGCTTGACGCAGGAATACATTCCCTCGGCACACTCGCCATAGCATGCGCTCAAACATGGGGATCCGCTCACGGTTGATCACACCAGCCACAAAACTGTAAAGGGAGCAGCATAAATGTAAGTTCTGCACCAAAAAGAATACATAGTCTAACACCCAAAACACTGATGGCAACTGGAGTTTAGCATTAGATTGAAAGCTAGAAAAATCTTGTTTTAAAATTAGTTCTTTAAGCAAAATGGAAGGTCTTTTAAATACATAGAGATAAAAACACAACAAAAACAACTGCACTATAGCACAAGCTATGCCTTTTAACAGAATGAAATCGTCTATTAAAAAAAAAATAAATCACTGGTCAAAGGAGAAACAAATGCATTCAGACATACAGTTTCTATGCCTGCTAGTCTTCATTTCAATAGGTTCCTGGCACATTACATGGCAAGGATTATAGCAGTCAAGGCTACCATTGACTATGTTCTAGGCATGTGCTTCGGAAGACCTCACTAGTTCAAACCCCTATGTCCAGATAAAAAATTACACACGCACAAAGACAGTTGGGAAGCAGCTAATAAAAAGGATATAGAACTATACAGTTTTTTCAGACAATTATGTGCCCACAGTAGTTACTAGTTTCCACAACGCTGTGAGAGCTCAGAATGTCTGAAAAAGCAACCAGAACAGATTTACAAGGAACGAACTAGTATAATTTTTTGTGCAGACAGAAATGTGTGAAGCACAAATATGAACTGGGAAGTTAATGTACATAGGACAACAACAGAGACCAGCAACGGGTTTTAGATCAGCCTTCATCTGCTTGATGTGCCAGTCTGGAAAGTTCTACAACTGCGCTCAAATGGTTGTAGATTCCACAGGCTGAGCATAAGCCAACAATCCTAAAGCCAGACAAAAGAAAGCAGAAATTGCCATTACCCAAGTCGTAGTGGGGCACCTCTTCCCATCTCGCTTGGTTCCAGGAGTGAAGAGGATTCCTCCAACAGGTCTGGATCCGCCATCTGCTGATGATGCAATTCAGCCTGAATTCACAAATCAATTAATATCTAATGAAACTAGTTAGTGGCATGCAGGGAACGAGGAACCAGGAGATAGCTTGGGGAGACAAAAAAAAAAAAGAAAAAAAAAGAAAAAAGAAAAAAAAAGAAAAAAAAGAAAAAAAAGAAAAAAGAAAAAATAAAAAAGAAAAAAAAGAAGAAGAAAAAGAATGAACGAACACAAGACAGCAGAAAAAGGAACTAGATGATAGAAAAGACAGCAGGAATCACACAAGGAAGGAGAAAAACAAGAGGAGAAGTGGAATGGCTCAGCAAAGCTTCCTTACAAGAAAGGTCTCAAGATTGCTGCAGCATAATGATGGGGCTGTGGGATATATAAGTCTGAAGAAAGGCAGAATTCAAAAAAATTTATCAAGTTTTAAATACAAGTGATGTTCCCAAGAACCATTTTTTAATGGCACAAAACAGCGTGACACACTCTCATCTTTCCCTATATCTTAAACGGAGAAAAATGTGAAGGTAGATGCTGATTCCCTCTTGCACTACTTCTGCATTTTCTGCATATTAATAAAGATGCAAAAGACGTTTCTAAGAGGTGCCTGGGAAATTATACTTGCACTTAAAGTAGCCTGGGAGTCTCGTTCTACGCAACAGGAAGAACGATACACAGGTAAGTCTTCCACAGACAGTTTAACTGACCTTAGGGCAACTTGCAACTTCACAAGGCTGTAACCCTACAACCAGTTACGCAAGACCTGCATACCCTGTGTGTGTTGGCCTTCTGCCATACTCCAAAGCAAAGGCAATACCTCATTCATTTCAGAACGACGTGACCATAGTTTGATTGATTCCATGTTACTTGCCACATCAGTGTGGATACAGGGTCAGAATCAGTAACAAAACCTGGAAGTACCGGACGGTAATTTTCTTTACTGGCTTTACAAAGTTCTCCCTTGAGGAAAAACACACAATAATTCCAGCTTAAAAACATGCTTACTGATTAAATCTTTTCATTGTTCCAAGATATTTATCCTTATTCACTATATGTATTATTGCCAGACACATAAGATGCAGACTGCATAGGGCAGTCTGACGACGTTGCTCATTTTTTTACTAGCCAGGCATTAAAATAGGATGCAGTTTTATACTGTCCTTCATTGCAACTAATTTGCAGCATAAAATTCTTGGGAATATAGCTTGTAAGCATCAGCATTTCAAGTCAGGAAGGATGCTCAAATCACATCCTCTTGTGCACCATCTTCATCCTTCATTCAACCCCATATCATAGTTATTTCTACCTCTGCAGCTTATATAACGAAATGACAAGAGTTACAGTTCCTTAGCACAAACAGAGGGCCAAATTCTACCCTCTGTGGTATACAGGAGGTCTTCCCCACACAGCTGTCAAGGGAACTTGCCAAAATACACTTGAAAGTAGAGTTTGACCCTAGAACACGTAAAATGCATGCACACATACAGCGCAGCCTTGCAAAAGCATATAGCAAGTTTAATGACTCAGCCGTAGTTTCTTTGTTTGTGCTGAGTCATAATTTTGGTGAAAAACTCTGCAACATTTTACTTGCATGTCAAATAAAAGTATTTACCATATACAAGAAAAGCTTTTGCAAGGCTGACATGAAATGCAGCTGAATTGCTTGTACACACACTTGCTTTAGCTTACAGATGTTACAAAAGTAAGGGAGCCCTTAATTTAGTTTGGAAAGCCAACAAGAAGGATTTCTGATCCTTTCAACTTTAAGGCAACTTGTTGCAACATCAAAAACTGAATGAAAATTTTGCTTCACAGAGAACACAGCCAAAATAAGAAAGTTTGGTACCCCAAAACAAAACATACAGACCAAACATACCAGTGATTATTTGATATCTAGATTTCCGGATGTTGAAAAACAGCAAGTTAAAATTTTAAGAGGCTTGTATTGTATTTACCAGTAATCAAGATACTCTCTGTGATAATTTTTGTGAGGTGCACCACATTTTAGCATATGAAACACAAAAAAGAAGGATAGCACACGTGAAAACTTTGGATCTGACTCCCTTGAGAGAGTAATTCTTATAAACATTTAATATTACCTCTGACCCTTTTGGGCTATGCGTCCTTTATTCAGGACGCTGTATAAAACAGAGAGAAGTCCTGCTTAGAGCGGTTGAAATTACAAAACAAAGCAGTTTAGAATAAATTTGGATTAGACCAGTTTTACTAAACAAGACTTTTCTTCCACAAGGATTATTTGCATAACAACCCCTACGTTCTTTAACTTCATTTCTCAACAACTACTTTGATACGATGATCACACCCTTTCTAGAAAGGAAACGGCATGGCAACATCAGCTCTGGTTCTGGAAGAATAACTAAAGCAGCACTGTAAGATTTAACAGAAATAAAAAATTGAGAGGCTATGTAGAAATGAAAGAGCTATCCAGCTACAATGCAGAAAAACAAGGCTCTAGGAGATTTACTTTGAATGAGAGTTTTCACCAGCAGCAAGTGAAATATCATAGTTATTGTGAAGTATTTTTACTACACCAGGTCACTCAGGATTGGAAAAAACCAAGCATTTGCATGCCAGTAATTAGAATGCAGACCTTTAATTATTAAACATTTTCAAATTGCTTGTTTTTCACCCAGATCAGCACCTTTAATCTCAAGGCCTGAAGATGAGGTTCATTTTCCCTACTCTTGATTATAGTTCTGCTCTGTAACGGCTCTGGATCACTACACACAGTGCCATACAATTCAAGCCCCTTTCAGTTCACAAACAGAACAAAAATCAATTTTCACAAGAACTAAAAGTAATTTATTTCACCATCTAACTTATTAACCCAGAGCCCAGACAGAAATTACAGATGCAAAACAAAGAAAAAAGCAGATGGCAAGAAGAGTTAGAGGAAAGAGAGAAAGGGGACTGCATGCCATTAACCATTACTTTTCCAGTCTTCTTTTACGCTCACACTCTAGGCAAAACTTTCAGAGAAATCTCTCCAGCTCATACTGTTCTTCACAAGCAAAGACAAGAAGACTGAGAAAAGGAGCATAATTATCAACATGATATGTTGAAACAAGAAATGGCTACTTTGACTAGAATGGTCATATGAAGAACAAGTGAAAAAATTTTGCCATCCTCCCTCCCCCAGTGCACAAACTCCAGAGGGCAGAGCAAGTGCCAAGTATAAAGTAATTTGGATAGTAAGCCATTTCTTGTGCAACTTATTACTATGAATAACACAATCTTAATTACAAGTTATTGAAGTCTTCAAGTGTTGAAGGTACTGTGCAAATGACAGCATGAAGAAATGAAGCATTCACCACTTCGGGATAATAAGTAGGCAGCACAAGGCTCAGAAGTCCTGGACTAGTCAGGATCTCTCACGCACAGCTGATTGCTGTTTATCATGTGAACTGAAACAGTTTTAAATTTTCAACACCTATGTTTTACTGAACTTCACACATGAGCTGTTCAGTTTGCTTTTACATATAGCAGTACATTTTATTTGTTGTATTTTGTTTTATTATTACAGAAAACAGTTATCAAACAGGAGCAGGAACGTATCTAAACTTTCTGTGGCCAGTTCATTTAAGTCTGACATGAATTCCATTTTGTGGGTGACCTGACACAGACTGCTTAGAAAATTGATTTTGATCTTTAAATTTAGTATGATCATACTGTACTTGAAGAAAAGCAGTAGCCAGCTTTCACCAGAGAGGACAGTAATTAATAAAATGCACAGCACTAGCTGTACTTGGTTTTACTCAATACTCAGAACAGGCAGACAGTGGCCCCTTAACGCAGCTAAATAATAGATTATCAGGTTAACGCTGTTTGTCCAAGGAGACACTGGTAAGTGACCATTCAACACTTAAAGATGAGGTTTTTTTGTACTGAAACCAACCCCATGACCAATCAACCAATCACACTAGCAGCAGTATCTATGTCAGCAGTGACTAAGACTTGTGTTGGCACGGGAACAACCTTAGTGCCTGAACAGGCAGCATCCTATGCCAAAAAACCAAAAAACAAACCGTTAGATAAACGGTCTGAAGTTTGCAGGAGCCCAGCTCTACTTGATCACAGCCTTTGTAAATACCAGAAGCCATATCTGTTAAGAATTCTTTGATCAAATCCTTGGATTAGAGGAAACAGGACATATACTCAGCAAAAACATGTCCTCATTCTAAAAAACATACAGGAGCTCTTTGAGAAAACTCCCTAGACTTTCAGATAGTCAAGCTTTACAACAAAGGATTATATCTTCTCTCACACAGGCTTTATGTCTGTATCATGAATGACATCAGAGAAGCTCTTCTCAGGTCCAGTGAAACAGTTGCCAGTTTCTGGCCTAGCAATTATTTGACAAAATGTTGAAGATTTTAAAAGGCAGCTTTGCTCCAGAACTTGCCTCTGAAAACTTTAGGGTTTGATCAAAGGCTCAATCAAATAAACAAATAAACAAACAAACAAATAATCTATTCAGTGGACTTCGTATTTTGACCCTAATGAGTAATCTCCATATAACCTTTCAAAGGCTAATTCCTCTGTGAAAGCCAGGCATGACTGTTTATCTCCATATGTACCAAAGAAACTCTTACCCACTGAAGAAAGGGCTCACTGTAGCACCAAATGTTTGGTCTGTTGATGTGCTTTAACGACCACTAGCATCTTAATTATTGCACACAATTTTTAGACAAACCTTAACTAAAACAAACCCAGAACAACATCATAAGAGGTAAATCGTGGGTAGCTATGTGTACTGCATGAAAAATGGAAAATAATTTGAGAAGCTTTCTTAAACAAAGCATAAAAATGACCCTGCTGTCCAAAACAGCAACTGAAAATATATTTGAGAATAAAAATGGTAATTTATGGGAGAAGAACCAGCTCCCCAAGTGTTAACCCGCCCCCGGTATTCTGACCTCATCAAAAAATTGCTGAGTTTTACGCAGTATAAATTTTAATTCTGTCAGCTCCAAGAAGTTTCTCTTCAGAGCTTCCTGGTTTGTGTTGATTTCTTTAAGCTCATTTTCAATTTTCTCAAAGTTTGCCTGCAAGATGTGAAAAGGAGAAGGAAAAAGGACTTAAAGTAATTCCATAAATGAGTGCTATTAAGTCTATTAAAACAAGAAAGTAGGCAAGATGCTTTGCATCCCCACACAATTTGCATGCAATTACAGATGCGTCTCCAGTCTGCTATGGCACACAGTTCCAGATCAGTGACATTCTCTTCAGGCAGTTTGAAACTTCTCATACTCAGCCAGTCTTTTATAGACTGGATTTACACAGTGTTCTTCAAATCATTAAAAACCCTCATAAACTTCAACACAGACCCACCATAAACCACGCAGTTCCAACAGTTTTTGACTCAATTCAATGAGTATCTACCAACGGAGCTAATTTCCCCTGTTTCCATCTAGAGTCAAATACTACTTGAGTCTTAACGCACATCATTACCTCCAAGTCAATCATGTCACGTGGAAAAGGCACCTCCGGGTTTTCACCGGTGTCCATGATAGGAATATTTGCTTTTTTAATCTCCTTCTCAACAAACCCTGGAGAGACAGCATTGTTAATGTTAACTAAAACAATACTTCAATGTCAAACTGCCGCTGTAACCTCCACCTAGCCCGATGAGCAGATGTGAGTTCTTTCACCTCCTACTCCAAGATCGTCTTATTTGGTAAGTTATCTTTCAAGCAGGAAGCGAATCCCTGGAGGCAGTCTGACTGGCTGACACAGAGGAGAAAGGCAGCCTTTGCTCCTCTGGTCAGTGCTTTGTTTTCTGACACTGCCTTGCAGGTTTAGCCTCCATTGATTTTTTTTTTTTTTTTTTCGGTAAAAGCTGCAGCGTTCAAGCCATATCAAAACCCAGAGAGAAACGTACTGAGCTTGCGGTCCATTTCTTCACACCTCCTGACTTCGTTAACGAATTTACGCTGGAACACGTTCACGTCGGGGTTGAGCTGCAGGGAGAGGCAGGACACCCTCAGGACACCCACCGGCACACAGCCGCGGCCGAGGGCGCCGGGGCCCGAGCACCCCGGGAGCGAGGGGCGGCTGCCGCTGCCCGCCTCCCCCCCCCACCGGCCTCTTCTCCGGCGGCACCCGCCGCGGCGGGCGCAGGCCCAGGCAGAGGCAGGGAGGTGGCGGCGGCGGCCGCCGTTCCCGGGTGCTCCCCGCGAGGGGCGGCCGGTACTCACGTCGCGGAACTGGACCTTCCCCAGCTCGCCCAGCTCGCTGACACAGCAGTACGCGGCCTCGGACTGGAGGAAGAGCTGGGCCAGGGTCATCTCCTCGCTGCGGAACAGCTCCCCCATGGCGGCGACGTCCCCGCCGCGGTCTCTGAGGAGAAGGGCCGTGAGGACGGAGCGCGGGCGGCAGCGGGAGCGGGCCGGCGCGGGGCCCGGCACTCCCCCTCCCCGCCGCCGCCCCCTCGCGGCCCCGGCTCCGGCTGCCGGGCGGGCGGGCGGCGGGCCCCATCCCCGACCCGGCCGCGGAGCGCCGCCGCCCCGGCCCCGCCATGTTACCTGCCGCCGCAGTCCCCGCGAAGCCCGAACCCGCAGCGGCCGCCGCCAGCTGATCCGCGGCGGCTCCCGTCCCTGACGTCACTGCGCACGCGGGGCTGTGTCACGCGGGCACGTCTCCTAGCGACGGCGCGCCTCGGCCGGGCCCGCACCGGAAGTGACGGCGGCGGGGCGGGAGGGGGCCGGCCCTCTCACCCCGCGCCTGGTCGCACCGGGCCCGCTCCTTCGGAGGGGCTGGTGACGTCACCCGCCCGCCGCTGACGCCACTGGTGATGCCGTGACGCAGGCGGTGGCGTCACGGGCAGCGTGGCCGAGGCGCGAGGGCGCGGCCTGCCCTCCCCGCCGGGGCCCGCCCGGCCCAGCCCGGCCCTCGTTCTCCGTGAGGCGGCCGCGGGGACCAGCGGCGGCCAGAGGTACGGTCCTGGGGGGCCCGGGGCCGCTGGGGCGGGCGGCTTCCCCCAACCCCGGGGTCCTGGGCTCTGCCCCCTCCACCCGCCCGGCCTGTGCCTGGCCAGATGCCTTCCGCTGGTTCCTGCGGCTCGCTTCTGGAGCAAGCAGCTCGGCCGAGCCCTGCGCCCAGCCCGTTGGCACAGCTGGGTGCGCCAGCCTCGCGCGCCGCAGCCTCATGCGCCGCAGCCTCATGCGCCGCAGCCTCGCTGCCTTCCCGCCCCAGCTGGCCGAAATAAAAGTTTGCTGGTTGAGGTCAGTAAGGTTATGGGAGATGAAAGAGCGAACATTCGCTCTTTGGAGTCAAATCCAAGTGATGTACAAGCACACCTCGGTGGAGGCGATTCCCTCCAGCAGCCCGAAGGCTAACCCATGGGTGTAGCACTTCATAGCATGGAAATCCAATTAAAGACAAGAAACGTCCCTGCCTGTCAGGGGTTTTCTGCGCTAGGCTGGTAATAGAAACATGGGTCATTGGGAAGGAAGCCAGAAATCACAGATACTTAAGTTAAAATACACTAAACTTCCAAGTACTTCTACTTACTGACTATGTCTTTGAATAAATGCTTGGTCTTGATATGATTAAAAGAGGAGCTTTTGCAATAGCAAGAATACAATTTAACCACAGATCCCTTTTCACATGGTTGTCTTTTTTTTGAAAGGCCCTTATGGTGTACAGCACAGGGGAGGTGTGGTGCCTCTTCAGGACTTGGGCAGGCATTTGCCTCCTTTGGAGTGGAGGATCCTAGTTATTACTGTGTGCTTATTCATAATGCTCTGACAGAGAAGCACCGATGGGGGTGTGGGTGCTGCTCAAGCTCAGAGGAACAAATCCCAAGTGCTGCTCCTAAGAGATCCTGTGAGACGAAGGACCACCTGCAGATATGTAAGGAAATAATGACATCGTACAGGTCAGCGTGGTGGACTCCAGTCACAGTGAATGACACCCTACGCCAGCAGGCTCAGACCGTGTTAGTGAGGCTAGTGGTGCTGCATGATGGAAATGGCAGTGGCAGGGCTGCTAACACTCTCAGGTTTTGCTTTTATTCAGATATTTGACATCTCTCAAATTGATTGAGAGATGAAAAAGTGAGCAAGTTAGAGGGTTAAATAACATGTATCTTGTCATGGAATTAGTTTGGTGCCTACGAAGTGCATGGCAGTGGCCTATAAAATTGAATTCTCCTCATCTGTGGGATGCATCTAACAGTACAGAAAGCTGCACACATACTGCACATTTCCTCCCCCTGTACTTATTCCCTGGTCCTTGGGAAACAGGGAGGATAATTTTCTTTCTTTTTCTCTGTCCAGTCCATGTCCTCTATACTTGAACTACAGGTGAAGGGATGAACTGCGTCAACTGCATCTTGGTGAAATTTAACTGAGAGTCAGTCCACTGCAAGCTAAAGCCATTCCTTATTTCTGGCAGGCCGAAAGCAGCTGTATCTTGCTATTTAAGAAGTTAGCTGAGCCATTTCGTATAGTCACAGGAACTTCCACGGACTGATGTGGAAGCAGATGCTGCACATTGTCATCCTTCATTGTCCTGCATACATCTGACAGAGTTTTTCTTTGAAGCTGAAATATGCTAGTTTTTGTTTGGACCATGTCCATACAAAGAATTCAGTAGTGGTGCTATAAAATCACTGGAATATTGGAATAATCGGTAATATCTAAGGCATAGTGTAAGCGTGGAAGAGTCAAAGATCAAACTGTATCTATGGTACAACAAGAGCAGCAAGGAATTGTTCACACTAGAAGAGATTGAGTCAGAGTTCACTGTCCTGTGTGTTCAAGGCAGCGTGAAGGCTCCAAAGGGGACGCTGCAGTTTGCCACCTATTGGCTTTTCCTGGTATGTCTCCACGGCAGAAAATGGCTGAAATGAAGTTAGTCCTAACATAGAAAATTACTCATCGCATTTTAGCTTGGGGTGTGACTGCTGTGTGCACAGCAAGCACTGAGTGTGGCACTTCATCTCTTCTACTGAGTATCAAGAACAAATATAAATTCCTGTTCTGTTGTTTTATCTGACTCTACCTAGATTGACCTACTCAGTCTGATTTTTTTAAATTATTCCCAAATGGGGAAACGAGGCACAGAGACTGCATTGAAGTCACATATGGAATAGATGGCAGACCTAGAGAGAGTGCACTGCTCTGCTTGCGTCCTGTCCTATACCTGAAACTTCATAGCAGATATCTGTGGAAATCCACTCTGAAGCAGACATCCCCAGTGAGAAACAACTGCAGAGCCTCAACGCTATCTGGCTGGAGTGAGGATTTTTTTCATGGAACTGACTCATCAGCAGCAAACACTGGAAATAAATGCTCAGGAAAAAGGTCCCTCCAGGAAAAAACAGGGTATAGAAAAGCAACCTATTTTTAATACATGACATAATACCTATTGTGGAAGCCACACAGCACAATTTACTGATGCACAGTGAAACCAAATCTAGATCAATGGTGCAGTGTGGGTACAACAGCAGTAAAAAGCGAGCTGTCACATGGTGGAGAATACAGGGGCACGGAAAGTGCTGACTGTCATGAGCATTCATCATTAAACAATGTTGCTGTACATCTTGTTTGTGCGTTGTGGGTTTCCCAGCTTGTATGCTTGGAATTAAGCATTTCTTCCAGCACTGTGTTGAGGTAGGCTGTGAGCCTGAAGAAACCAAGTGTTGTAGAGCATTCACTTTATTTGCCAGTCTGTGGCAAATAGCAAGGGCGGGCTTGACCCCTGCCGGAGGCAGGATGTGCTGAGTATGAATTGCTTGTTGTCAAGGCTACAGGACAAGAGGGAAACAGCAGCCTTCCCAGTCTGCCCACAGCCCTTCAGCTGAGCCTGGAAGGGCTTTCTGCTGCCCAAGCCAGCAGAGGCTTCACAGCAGTTCTGTCCATGGGAGCTTGATTCCCTTGGCTGAGTCAACACCTGTGATAGTGAAGAGGGTCTCACCCAGGGTCACTCTCAAGATCTGAATTTTGCTTCTTCGCATTCCTGTGCTTGGTCCTGCTGGGTTGTCGTATACAGTCTTTGGTAGCACCCCCCGAGTGTCTTCGAAGGCAGTAAGCTGGTGATGGCTCCATGAGGCATAAACTTCTGCCAACACTATATAAGACTCTATGAATTGCTTTGTGTCAATACTGAGGTTAAAAGTTAGCAAAATCAGGATTATTTCTTCCCCGTGTTTTCCAAAGCAATATGTACTCTAGTAAGTTCTGTAACAATTAGTATTTTTTTTACCAATAAAGCCTTATGTAACACAATGTATCTGTGCATTGCTTACAAGTACAGTTTTGCATGGCATATGCTGAAGCATGTCCCACATTTAAAAGTCTAGTGACTAGATTTGTCGATGGATAGAGAATTGCAGAGCTGAGATAGCTGCTTTTAGGTGGGAGTGGCCAGCTGCTTCACTTCAGGATTGAATTGTATTTATTCTTTCTGTATTAAATCTGCATAGAGACATGGTGCACACTGTATATATCATGTGTACACCTACTGTGTACATTCACACACATGGGAGCGTGCATTTTTATGATCCAGAAGTTATGTGCCGTAACTACTGAATCAAAATTGTAGCATTTCTTTAAAGTATTGAAAATCAGGCTGTCATGGTCCTGGAAAAAAAGCTAAGTATTGGCAAAAGATCTGAATTTTCCAGCTGAACTTTAACGTGTGCAGTTGTTTAAACCAGCCTTCCTTTAATGTATACAGCTGTGCCCAGATGGGATTGCTTTCTTCCCAGCAGCTTCCCGAGCCGTTTACTCAAGGTTTTTGTTTTTTCCTCTCATTGCTTATAGTGCCTTTAGACTTATGGTAAAGAAGAGGCAGTTGTAGTTTCAGAGCTTTGCATTCCTCGCTGAGCTGCGCCTGTGTTTGCATGCAAAGCCATTGCCTCCCCTCCAACTATTTTAATCATTTCAGAAAGGGTGGGTCATCAGGCATTTGGCAACGGGCTCCTTTTATATAGCTGAGGTGGAGTCAGCCAATGACCTGCAAGCCTGGAAAATTTTGCAGGGCAGTTTCACTGGACGGCTTTGCAGAGCTGTGCCATTTGAATTTCAGCACAGACATCCACACACTGTGCTCTCCATTTCTGGCGTGTCTCCCAGTGCAGAGTTTAGCTGAGGCTCGGGTTTAGTTTTCCCTCCTCTCTCTCCCTGCAGTGACAGCTTCTCCGGGCTCTGCTAGCCAGGACTCCCAAGCGATCATGGAGGATACTACTTTGCAAATTATCGAGCCACCAACTGCTTCTGAGGCCTCAGAGGAACAAGTGCCTGAAGAACCCATCAAATCAGACCAGATCAATGGTGTGATGGTGCTGACCCTTTTGGACAAGATCATTGGAGCAGTGGATCAGATCCAGCTGACCCAAACACAGCTGGAGGAGAGACAGCAAGAGATGGATAGCGCAGTGACCAGCATCCAGGGAGAATTGACCAAGCTGACAAAGGCACACACCACCACCAGCAACACTGTGAACAAGATGCTGGAAAAAGTGCGCAAGGTGAGCGTCAATGTGAAAACCGTTCGGCAGAACCTGGAAAAGCAAGCTGGGCAGATAAAGAAGCTAGAGGCCAATGAAGCGGAGCTTCTGAAACGCAGAAACTTCAAAGTCATGATCTACCAGGTAAGAAGCTATTTCACGACTTCTTTATGTCCTGTTAGTGGGTGTTTTCTTTGCTAAGGGTTCTGTCACACTGCACGGTCAGTCCATTACTCACCCAAACTCCCCTGACTGTCTGGCGGTCCCAACTGAGGCAGGTCCAAAGTAGATCTCTCATTCATGATTTAACATTGTCTATGTGTTCTAAGACAAGGTTTGATAGAGTTGCTACATTTAACAGGAACTGTAATGAAAATAGCGAGAATGGCCCTAAGCACTCATTGCAATGGACCAGAAGTATCGAAATAACCTGTTTTTTTCTGCTTAGCTAAAAAAAGAACAAGAATGCACTGGGTTCTGGAAGGGGTTATTGTAAATCCGTCTGTCAACATCTTTTCTACTGAGGGGCAACATGTGTATTGCTACGTGGAGAGCGATAGTATTTCAGATTTGTGACATGCATCTGATAACAACAAGAGACAGTAACCCCAGCATCGGGGTTAATCTCACTGACTAGGACAGATAGAGTCATTAGAGAAAATACAGAACAGCTCCTTGAGCTCATTAGTACTCAGGTCTGCTGTTGTGCTTGTACAGATTTTCACATTCTTTTTTCTGCAACCTGCAAGTCTTGAATCTTCTAGTTGTCTGGTTTCAATAACAGCTTTAGTTTGCTTGATGTTCAACCCCTGCGCTAAGTGTTGGATTTCTCCTTTAATATTAAACAAGAAGAAAGAGAGGAATAGGTTTTTGTCAGTTTTCCTGTCTGGAGTTAGTCTTCCTTATCAGACCAAACTCTTATATTGGGCCACGGAAGAAAAGTGAGGTGAAATAGTTAATGGTTCAGTTAGAAGCCTCTGGGTTAATAATAGACAGCATCAGGGACAAATAGAGAAGCACCTAGTGCTGACCACAGGAAGAGAGAGAAGAAAAACAGAAAAAAAGGGAAAACACTTCTTAGAGCAGGGTTTTTGAAGGGAGAGCTGATCGTAATAGGCTCAGGAATCTAACAAGTACGGAAGCCTGTGTAACTCTGTGATTCAGAGCTTAAGCATTTGTAGTTTTATCATGCCTGAAAGGCTGAAATACTCAAGCCTGTTCAGATCATACAGACAACCTAACCACTTTTTTTTTTAAATTTTATTACAACCTCTTTGTATCAGGCTTTTGGAGGAGGATAGAGCTGTCCATGGAAAAATAAAATAGAACTCTAAACATACTGCAGAAGCAACAGACATTGCAAAATGAGAAGAGTGAAGGGAATTGTTTAAACGTAATATACCTTGTGGGTTACGGAAATAGGTAGGAAGCTGGCAAGCTTCTACATCCTTTGGAAGCATCCTAAACATGGGCAGATTGTCGTTTTGTGAGCTGTTCCTTTTGCTTTGCTGTTGCTTATGAATATTGAGTAGAGTTTGAATATGAAAAAGCAATCCTGCTTCTGAAGGAAATCAGGGGCAATGCTCTTGCTGATGTAATGAGGACAGAACAGCCTCCAAGCGAATCAGTTGACAAGGGACTACAGCAGGAATTTTGTGAATCAAGAAGATATTAGGAAGAAAAAAGAATTATTTGTAATTTGGAACAATTTCCCAGCCTGGAATTTAGTGTGATTTGACTGGGAGGCCACAGAGCTCAAGTGAGAAATTATCCAGGTTTGCTTCTGTGAAATGGAGGATTTTGCGCCCTCATGGAAATCCTCGCACTTCTGCGGGAAGCCTTAGTAGACCATGCCACAAAGAGTAAGGATCCAGCTGTGGGGAGGCCAAAGGTGTGGCAGCAGGCGTGCAGGCTTGTGACAGGCACTGCTAAGGCAAATGAAGGTCTCTTTTGGAAGAGAAACTCTTGATTGTCTCTTAATTTGGTGCTTAAACTGAAAAACAAAATCCATGATGGGCTTTTGATGTTAGATGGATACTAGAAAGAAATAGGCAATAATAATACTAATGTGCCTGAGTAACAAATACTTTTATCAATAGTAGTGTTGTGCTGTGTTACTGTGGCAAAGACAGACCCATACAATGAGAATTCAATGGCCAGACACGGACCACAGGGAATCCCCTGGAAGAATGGGGTATATTTTTGCAGTATTCTGCAATACCGCTCTTTCTTGCATACGATGGAAGCATAGATTTTTGGTCAACAGAGAATGTTTCTAAATTATATCAATCTACAGTCTGTCTCAGAGCTACACTCATTATTATTTCTCATATAGAAAATAGGGTTGCTTAATAGTTGCATTATTCTGTAGATTGTGCTCCATAAAAATGTCATAGTGTAATTTTCAATATACAGAAACCTGAATTGTATGGCTTGGTGTAAGGAATAATAATCTGTCATATATAGGAGTCTCTCTTATTTGTGGAGACCTTTTATTCTGAAGAAGTTAGACATTTTAGGGGCTCTTGGAAGTTTCACTTTTGGCTTTGGGGGTTTTTATTCTGCTTTGTTTTTCCCTGGGAGGGACAGGATTTTTAGAGTTTGTGTCTTACTGTAATTATGGAGATGTCATTCTTCAGAAATTCCTAACACAGGCTGCCTGTGGGAGTTGCACAGCAGATTTGCAAAAACATCAGGTTACAATTTTGTGTCCTGAAATATTTGTATGAATATTTTATCACTGTCAGTAATTCTAGGCACATCAATGACAAGAGTGTTACTTTGCCTGGGATTATGCAAAACAGATAATGCTAACGCATTTAAATCATAAAACTCTATACAGAAAGAAGTGATATTTTTGTGTATACATTGTAAAGGCATTTATCAAATTGAGGATGATGTTCAGCTGCTTTACTGATATTGAACAATGCTATTTGTTGCAAGAAGTCTTGTTGATTCCCGCTGGATTACCCATTTACTAATGTCACCCTATGTTTCAGTATTAATACTCATGAAATTAAAAAAAAAAAGTATCGAGAGTCTATAAAACCAAAACTTTATGATGGGCTCCACCCTGGGGATCTAAATGAGGAAAATTCAGTGTGTTTTCCTAACTGTGTCTTATCATTAAAAAAAAAATTACAAAATAACTCTTTTCTAATTCAGTGTTTCACGTCTCAAAACCCACTACCTATCAAAGTTTATGTTACTTTCTTGATAATGTAATTAATTCTGTGATGGTGAGCAACATTATTATTCCTTTCTAACTCAGAAAAAGCTGCCTTTAGAAAGCTGTGATTAACTTTCCTGTGCAATTGCATTTTCAGTTGCTATGGCTAAAAATGCAAAGATTTATTAGTCTTTTCTTTTGGAGAACAAGAAATAAACTTGTCTTAAGAGACATAAAAAAATACATAAAACCAGCGGTGGCTATTTTCAAGCAAGAGAGCTGAGTAAAACAGTAGTCATGCTCTATAGGGATTTAATATTGCATGATTCTGTGGTATGAAGAAATAAAAGGACGTAAAGATAAATCAGCTCTTTACCAGTTATAGATGTTTGATTATTCTCTCAGCGTTGAATATTTAGTCTCCAGCAGTTATGGACGGACTATTTCAGGAGTGCAAATAAGACCTTTTGGCACCTTGGGAGAAGAGGTCAAACTACGTGCGAGGATTGTATTTTGCTAGCTGTTAGATTAGGAGGAAATGAAAATCAAATTTTATTCAGGGAAAGCTTGACCTATCAAGATGAGCCTAGAGCACATCAGCCTGTGTAGTTTCAAACTTTGGGGGAGAAAGTGCAGAACTGAAAATCACTTCCCCTGGGGCTAGCTAAGGGCAAGGCATTAAGGAGAATGTTTGCGGGCTGTTGCTCGCAGTCATGTATATATGTGTGCGCGCTTTCTCACTTGCTCACTCTCTCAAATATACTTTTACCTTATTTTGCCAGGAGCTGGTCTGATTTCTACCGAGGTAAGAGTTTTTGTATTGACTTAACGTAGGGAATTAGATCGATTCTTGAGAATAAAATTTGAAAAAACCAACCCCCCTCCAAATTACCACATCTTTTTTTTAAAAAAAACTTGCCTATCAAAGCAAAGGTGACAGACTTTTGATAAGCTGCTGTGTAAACAGAAGTTCAGTACTCTTACCGTAAACAGGACTTGCCTTCCTAAAAAGTCTGATGTCAAGTGACTTATTAGCAGCCCATTGGAACAGAGCTCCTCAGTGCTCCCTTTGTGCCGTCTGTCCTGGGCTCCTGTCTTTCAGAGAAATTGGGACATCAACACATTTAGTTAGAGTGGTTGCTAATAAAAACAAACTGAAGTGACTTCATCCCAAATCTCCTGGTTTTAGGATACAAGAATCTGGGGCTGGTTACTACAGTTCATGATTAAATAATGGATGTCCCATGCAAAAAGCTACTGCTCTAAAACCAGACAGCGTGCCACATTCATCTGAAGAACGGCACGTGTCAGCACTTACGTAAGCACAGCATTTTTCTTCCAAATACTTTTTGACGATTAAACTTATTCCTGCACATGTCAAAGGCCTGATTTTCTTACAGCCAGACAAATGCTTGCAGCGCTCAGCACACAAATTGAGTATTGAATTTCTATAGTGTGCTGGTCCTTTATTTTGAGGCTCATGTGGGCGCCAAACTCAAGGGAAGTCTGGCTTGTGATGCACGGCATTGTTTGCTGGAAAGACAGTGGCCTTTGTCAAAGGTGTGTGGACAGGCTGCTCGCTCACACTGTCAGATTCGGGGGCTCCTGCGGGGCTCCTCTGCTCTTCAGGTGACTCCAGCGGCCGCTCAGAGGCTCGCAAGATGTGGAGTTTCTCTGGGAAGGGCCAGGTGGTTATGAGAGTAGGGTAGAACATGAATCTCAGCCGTACAATGCGTAGGGTAGGTAGGGGTGGACAAGGAAATATAAATAGCACAGCTTGGCTTTTGTGCCTTGAGTGGGCCTTATACGGACGAGAGCAGCAAGAGTGTCGTTCGTGGGGAGGAGGGATGAATTTCAAACCCACACATTAATGCGACAGATTTGGGGGTTACAGCTGAATTGTCTCATTTTTAGGTCTGTGTTCCTCAGAACAGAGCATGGAAAAGAACGTGAATTCAGGGGTCTGATGAGAAGCACGGGGCAGGGAGCACAGGGTGTACAAACCCATGTACCGCAGCCGCTGCACCCACTGCCCCTGGGCTGCAGTCTTTCTCCACCTCCTAACAGTATGTCAGCTGCCCCGAGCTATGGTTTTGTTTCAAATTAATCATTCTGAAACAAAAACCTTATGAGTCTAATGACAGCAGAGGGTTCATGAGAGCCAGAGTGATCTGCAGTCCCAAAGAACAGCCTGTGTGGGTTACATGCCTTGAATTCAGTAGAGCTTGTCCAACTACAAGCATTAAAGAATAAATAGAAATTTCAAATAAAATTTGAATGACAGTACTGGGGGTAGGCATGGACACTAGGCACCCATGTTACACTTTTCCTGCAAGACCAGTTGGCTCTGTGAGCTCAGGAGCACTCTGTGCTTGAACTTGAGTACCTCTTTGGATCCGGAGCCACGCTGTATGTAGCATCACTTTTTCCCAGTGGTTCACTGCAGACATTTGCATTGCAGCAGCCAGTGGTTTTTGTATTTATTTTCTGATAATTCTTTAAAATAAAAGGCTGGCTTAATTTTGCTTGTGAATCCACTCAAAAGGAGCTCTCTTTGTAGCCACAACAGTTCTAATCCCAGGTTCAGTAGAGAGTTACTATGAGCTTCTCACTGGTGGGTTTGTGCATCAGCAACCTGCCAAATCTAAAGAAATGCCTCATCCAGTGACATCTGGTGTGGTCAATGGGGACAGGATATTCCTCTGGTGCTGTATTTGCTTTCGCTTTATTATATTCTTAATTATGTTCTTAAACGAAACACAAAAGAGAATTAATCATGAAGCCTTTGTTAAAAACCACAAAAAACCTGAATCATACAAACTGATACTCAGTAAGAGTTAATATTGTTTGTCTTTGATCCTTTGTCTTTGTTGCTGGAATACAGGGGTCTTAGCCCAGAAAGCTATTGTATCTTCCCTTCTGTTGTCCTACTTTTGGCCACAGATGAAGCAAAATTAGAGGTGAAAAAATGCCATCCCAGGGGAAGGAAAGAAATATTGTTCACCTCAACTCCTTCAGGCTGCAGCGCTGAATTCAGCTGCGTGTTCTCTATCCATTGTAAGGAGCACCATGCTAACATCCTGATGTGCAAAGAATCCTTCATATTCTCTGAACATTACTGAATTATAAGAGTCTCAAGATAATTATTCACAGGAGACTAAGCCTTAAAAAAATTTCAGGATGTTAATAGCTGTCACTTCCAGGATTTTTCTTAGTGCAGATTATCAGTCTTTCTACCGAAAGACAGCTCTGGAGCACGGATTTCTCTTTTGGGGCTGGGAATCAACTGCATTAATATTTCATTGCTTAGGTAGTATTTATCAGCAGGTAGTGCCAGGACTGTTTGCTTTGCTGAAATCCTTTCAGCATTATAGTTACATACTGAGCTGTGTGGCAATAAATTGTCTCAGAGCAAAGGGCCAGAGACTGCTCAGCCAGTTGGGTTAAGGCTAGATTGGATGATTAATGGCTCATGAAAATAAAACCAAAGGTAATATTCCTTCTGATCACATATTCCTCTCTCAGGCCTCTCTTGTGCCTATCAGCAGTGGATCTAAGTATCTGTCATGATGTCTGTGTGATGCCAGTGGGACCACTGCACACGGGAGTATAATGAAGTGTGGAATTTGCCAGCCGTGCTCACTGGGCTAGGTGGCTGGAGCGCTGTAGTTTCCAGTGAGATTGTGGCTCATTTACCCATTCTTAAGCTAGATATGAGCCCTCAGCAAAAATAAATTAACCCATCATGGACACGCAGCAGGAAAAATTCTCCAAGGCCGCATGTAACCAAGTTTGCAGGTCTGGGATTAGAAACCCCAAAGAATTCAAGAAGCCAGTCAGTACTCAGACTGTGCCTCTCTCTGGAAAGATGCAGTACCTTTACTCTCCAGTGTACCCTGGGTGCAAGTTTGACCAGTAGATGGTTAAAAGCTGCTTAGTGTTGCAGGCACTGCAGGACACTGGAAGGGTGTAAGCATCATGGGAAAGTGGTAGTCCTGCATATTATCTCCATTTCCCCAATTTTATGTAAATGTGAATGCTCTGTAGCTGGCATGTGTCCCTCTGCGTCCTTCAGCATTGCTCACAAGGCAGGCACTGAGCCTGCTGTGGGTGACTCACTGCGTGCTATCACCCCATCCCAGCTCCAGGCAAGGCACACAGTTTCTGCCGGGCGGGATGAGTGAGCAACCACACTCAGTCTAACACAGTCATTTTTCCAAAGAACGTACTGCTTGAACTAGGCACAGATTAGGTGAAACTGAGGGCTGTTCCTGCATCTTTGCTGAAGCTGCTTTTTGCTACACTACCCAGAAGTGTCGTGTCCTGTCCCTATTTAAGTAATGAGTAGAGAACTATGCAGTCTCCACTCTCTAAGGTACTGTGATGCGTCTGTCACCCAGGTAAAGCATGGCAATGACTCAGGCTTTTCGGCAACATGCTTAGCCCTCTTTTATCCTGTTTGGGATAATATTGTCCTCTTGATTCTGCAAGATCTTCTGCAACTTACAAAGTGCCTGAAGAACTGTGGGTCCATTATCCAGCTGCAAGATAAGACAAAAACCAGAAACAAAGATGCTCAGTGTCAGTGAGGGAAAATCAAATATTTAGAATAAAAAGTCTCAGGATGTTTAGTCTATAGCTTTATGTGAGGATGCAAATGGCAGTATCATCACAGATCTATCTGCAAATCATCTGTAATGCAAACTCCATCTTTACTGGTTTGCTGTTCAGAAATAGCTCTGGAGTTATTAATCAGTTGAGACAGGTTTATCCGGGAGGAGCAGTTCTGAGAGCAAAGCCAGTTCTACAAACAGACTGATAATAGGATCAAAACTTTTTTCTGCTGTCAGAGGAAAAAAAAAAAGGCTTTTCACTCTGCAATCTATTTACTTCTCTGTTTCCTACAGCCCTACCTTTCTTCTGACTCACTGTTAGGAAAAAGCACTTTTCTAAACACAGCCTCCTCCTCTCCCTGTGTCGTTCCTCCCTTGCTTTTCACCATCAGGTTTGAACTAGCTCCAGTGCCTGTACCATGCTGCTCATTCTCACCACCTCATGAAGAAGATAACAGCCTTTTAGGACATAGCTTCCAGGACATAGAGTAACTAGACATGCCTGATAGAAAAAAGTGCCAAGAAGATTGCACAATATGCAAAATTACTGAGGGTAGAAGGACTCTGCTAGTCAGGGAGATACTGCTTGAGAACAAACTGGCTTATCCCTTTCACATTTGCCTAATCCCAACCTATTTTGCTTTTCCCCACCATATTTCAGATCTTTTCCTTTGTCTCAGCAGTATTCTTTGGTGACTTCTTATTGCAGGATTCGGTAGTCTTCTCTCTAAGGCCTCAAGGCTTCTCTTTTTATGGACCTTTTGGCGATAAAATCTGTCCAACCTTTGGAACGTAAGAATTGAGGTCATGTCTGATTTTGCGGTGAGCGTGTTTGCTGTGTCACTGGGTATAGATGTCTGTAAGCTGCTGGGTATTGTCCAGTGTTGGTGTAGGTCATACACTGACAAAACCAGCGGATGGAGTTCTGGAATCATGCCCGGCTGTTTTGATCTCTCCAGCGTGTGTATTTGAATTAATAAACACAGGGATTTCAAATCACTATCTTTTCATAATCTTACACATAGAAGCAAACTCTGCTTTCAGCTACACCACAGAAGTCAGAGATACCTCCAGAACAGCTGACATCAAACCACTCTGTGAACAGCAGTGTGAAAAGAGAGCAGAATCTGGCCCTATGGCAGTGTTCAGTGTAAACATGCCTGAAACCATAGAAGGGATTCTGCATCTCCTAGGACCTGGCATAAATTAGGGGAGGACACTCTTCCTTCTAATAAATCTTTGCTGACTGTCTTTTCTGTCAAAGTTTGCTACCTGGCTTCTCCCTTTACTAAAACATACCCCTGTGCCTTTTCTCTCTGCCTGTTCTCATGCTAATCTGGATTACTTTGTTGGCGATGTTCCTGATCAGATTCCCAGTGGGGGGGACAGGTAAGCTTTTCCATTGTGCTTCCTTTCCGCCGGCCATTGAAATGCAGTTTTCCTCGTCTTAGCCCAAGAAGATCCAGAGTGTGCGCTTTGAGTCTTCGCCAGGGACTGCCCTCTGAGCTGTCTCCAGGAACGGTTCCCTCTGCCCGTGCTGCGGAAAGTGCCATGGCCCAAATCAGCAGAAGACATGCGAGGAGGCAACAGTTTAGGGCCTCAGCAGGAGTACCCCCTGAAGATCACTTTGAACCTCTTCTGAAACTCTGAAAGCTACTGATTCCAGAGCCTTTGCCTTTCTGCCTGCTTGTGGCTGCTGCAAGCCTTCAGACCTGGAAGGCTGATCTTTCAGTTGGCAGAAATGCCTCTGCTTGTTGACTAATCTGCTTGCTGCATGCTGCTGCCCTAGTTATAATTGATAGTTAGGAGCTGTGATTTTCTCTCAGGCATTGCAGGACTTGTTGTGTGCTACTTCTGCAATCTGGGAGGGAGGAATTGCTGTATGGCTTGCATGAAGGGCTAGTAGCCAGGAACAGTTGGCTCTGCTGACGTCCACTGTGACTGGGCAAATCCTACCCGTTTTCTGAGTCTCAGTTTCTCTCTCTGAAATAGAGACCTGGTAATACCTACCTCCTCAGGCTTCTTGTAAGGTTTAGTTTATAAGTGTTTGTGAAATAGTTTGAAGTTGTTTTAAATAGATAAAGGACAGTCAGAGAGCACAAACTGTGTGATGTAAAACTACAGTTGTCTCAGGTAGGCAATGCAGCATCCATTTCTGTTCAGCGGCAGCCCCCCAGCGCTGTTCACTAGGAGCTAGGCTTCTGCACACAGACTGGAGCCGGTGGTGACTTGAACTGCTCTTTATCTAACACTTATCTCATGCCACAAAGGCTGCTGGTGACAGCATAGTCCCCTGCTAGCCTTCCTCTTATTGTGTGGCTACTGGAGAAAATACCCTAAGCTCCAGTTGCCTGCCCTTTGGGTGGTCATCCACTGGTGTGAGCAGCACTGTCCGGTGGGAACAGCCATGTTGGTCAGTGGAGAGGTCTGCCCCGGGAGCCAGGCGAAGGTGAACTCAGCCCAGGAGTCTGGCTCTCTGGGGGCAGCTGCCAGGGAAAACTTCTTTTCAAGGAGAGTGACAAGATTTTTTAAAAAGGCAGGGTTTTGTGATATAGCAAGAGAGTCTGATAGCAATACAATCTCCACAGACAGTTGGAATGCCTGTTCCAACAAGGCATTGGTGAAGAAAGCACAGCCCTCTTTTCTGTGCAGGGCATCTTTACATCCCTGAGCTCTGCTAGGCTGTGGGTGCTTATCAAGTGTGTTGCTTTTACTTAGGAATAACTGAATCTTCCTTCCTGTGACACTGATGGAAGGTCAGCACAGAAAGTATCCTCTAAGGACTGGCAGAGCAGAACAGTTATCATGGCAATGGGAGAGCAGAACTTTTTCTTCTCTGGCAGGGCTCGATCTGACCCGGAAAGCTGTCTTCTGCCCAGATGCTTTTAATCCTCCCTCAGCCTCCCCCAGGCCAGAGCTTGTATGACCTGCCCTGGGAGGGCAGAGGAAGGGCTGGCGTGGCGCAGGAGGTGCAGCAAGCTCCAGCTCACCCAGCAGTAGTTGGGATCAGCCCTTTTTGGTCATAGCAGAGCCTGGGGATGTGAGCTGGCCATGTTCTGCATGTTACGGCTGCATGTCAACCGAACTCAACTGTTTGTGCTGTTGCAATTGTGTAAAAATAACTGAACAAAATGAATTGCAGATGTGACTAGCATGCGCATGTGAAAAATCTTCCATTAAACCTTCAAACGGGAGGTCGGAGTGGCTGGCAGTTTTGGGACTCTGTTTTTTACACACTTACAATAAGAGCCTCTTCAAGAGCAATCCAGGAGGCCTTCTTGCATTTTGGGAGTGTTCCCCAGATTTGCTGGTGATTCTGCAGTGCTTGAAGAGCTCTGCTAGGCTGGGAATGCAGCTCAGCTTTGTGTCTCATTGGCCTTTTATATGACAGGGGAAGTGTTTACATGTGTTGTAGCAACCAGGCGGTGTGTACATGACCATATGGGGCTGCCTGCATGACTCACTGCAAGGGAACTCAGGCTTCAAAACAATGTCAGATAAAAAGCCCGCTTAGCAGAGCAAGGCAGAGGCTGGTCGGCCGGGTAGATCTAACGGCTCTGAATTGTTTGAGGTAGGAGCAATACAGAGCAGCCCAGCACCCTGTCAGCTGGCAGCCAGCTGCCTTTGATGCTGGGTACAAGCACCGGGGCCCCGCCGAGTGCCCACAAGGTCTGCAGGCCGTCGGGCTGCCAGTCCCATCGGCTCTGCCAGCGGGAGGGAGCTTCCCAAAGTAAAACGCTTCCCCAGGGAGGTCTGTGCCGAAGGGACAGCACAACTGTACGTGTCTGATTGTGAAATGGGCTGGGGGGAGCAAAATGCAAGTGGGCAAAAGAAAACTAGAACTTGGATCAGAGCTGAACCTTTGTGTGAAGCACATCAGATGGCAGTGAGCTCAGTCCCAGCATACACGCAGATGCTGCCTGTCCTTCTGCTGGGCGTTGTTCTGCTTTGTGCACACAGCAGGAAGATTTTTCTTCTGCTGGTATAAATCTTCTGAGAAATCTTGTTTACCCACTGTCTTTGTGCCAGCTGGATTCAAGCTGTCTTAGAGAACAGAACGGGTTTGCGCCTGCTGACTGGTAGCCAAGGTTTGAATGCCCCAACAGGCAGGGATGCCAAGACCCAGGATTTTGGACTCACCCACTTCAAGGGTCAGTGTTTTCCCAGTAAAAATAGAGTAGTTGGAATGCCTGGTGTTAAAAATGTGGCTCATCTGGATGAGTCATCAGTGAAATAAAGTGCACAGACCATAGTGCCATGTCCAGAGCAAGGATTTGTGTAGCAGCCACCCGTAGACCCAGGATGGTTCTTGATTGTTCAAGTGAGGTCCCATTGTCCTCCCCCGCAGGTAGCCACTCTGTCTGTGCCTGTAGGCACACTCTGCCCACAGCCGGCAGTGCCCCTTCTCCACAGCAGAAACACCTCTCAAGCAGGGAAGAGGAGACCGTTGGTGGCATTTGGGCAGTGCCTGGGTGCGGGTGGGGAGCTACACACTAGGGATGCTCAGCAGCAATGTACTTGTCCCCATTAAGACGTGCCAGAGCTGTTGGTTGTTCTTGCACCAGCTGTCCTGTGCGTAAGCCAGAGCCCGCTAAACCAGCAGGAATGCTCCCTAGATGCAGGTGGGCTTTGAGTCAGGAAAGTGACCCACGGCACACAGTGCTGAAAATCTACCAGCTGTCCTCCAGCTGGTTATCTATGGCTTGGGTAAGCAATCAGATTGAGGAAGAGTCAGGGGAAAAAAATGCAGGAATTATACCAGGCATAGAAAAGAGAGACGCACTATCTGGGGGCCTTCGGCTGGCCTGACAGCCCTGCAGCGGGCACGCTACGCTGTCACCCTGGCCCTGCAGGAAAGGGGCCGGGTGAAGGTTGCAAAGGGTTTCCTAAGTGCAGCTGGAGAAAAGCTCTCAGAAACAGTCTCGAGGGGGGAGGTTGGGATTGGAGACATCCTTACTTATGGGAATAGCTGTGCTCCCTCTTTGTCTCTGTGTTTGAGCAATGAGAGTGCCTCACGATAGAGGCATGAGCAGAGTCTCAAGTCCATGAGCACTGCTGGGCTGGGGCTAGAGCAGCTGCCTGTGGGGACGGTGCGTGGGACAGCAAAAGCGTGGGTCTGTACATGAGTGCAGTCTGTGGGAGTTAGGATCAAACAGCCGGGCAGTTGCTGTTCTCAGGGCTGAAGTGGCAGGGATTAGAGAGCTGCACTGACACTCTTAACAGGGGTTGCTCCAGCTGTCCCATGTAGCAGGAGCTGCTGCTCACCACGTCTTCACGGTTGTGAGGCAAGAGTTGCAGGACGCTGCCGAAGTTGGATGGATTTGCTGGTGTAACATGAGGAAAAGTGGTTATTTATGTGGCAGACATAGAGTTTTTGAGGTGGTGTTTCTTTCTGCAGACACATGTTCTGGAGCTAACAAGGGGCTGATAAGTATCTGAGTTTGCAGGATATGGCCTGTTTCCAGTGACAGTCGTGCCAGGCGAGAGGGGGATGCCTTTGTTCTGGCTCATTGTGTTGACTCAGAGGGAAGGAAGTAGCTGGAGTTCCTGATGTTCTCAGCTGGCGGGGCAGGATCCCCAGGAGTCTTGGGATTGCTCCAGCAGGTGTTGTTGTGGAGAACAGGATCCCTGCCTTCCCAGTGATGTGGATTTGTTCTGGACTGACCTGACCCTCTGGAGAGCATGTGTATTGTTTTCTCTTGAAGTGGCTAATCAAATGAAGAAAACATATGTTGGCCACTTCACCTTAATCTCCAGAAAGTATTTGGGATCTGAGCTGTGATCTGGAGGGTGAAGAGCTTTGCCCAGCGCAGCTCTCTGCTCTGAATAAAACCCAGAACAAAACCCCTGCTTTGGCAGACTCTTTGTGTTTTGACCACGGACACTGCAGCCCCCATGTCGCCTTCAGAGCCCAGTGCTCCACAGAGCTGACTTCTTACTGTTCACAAAGTTTTCCCCAGATGCCCTCATCTTTCCAGAACTTCAGCTTGCCTAAGGAACAGCACTGTCCTGTGCTTGGGGAAGGATGAGAAAGCAGCTAAAAGCATCTGAATTTCACCCAGGTGAAGCTGTGCTGGAGTCACATATTCAATAAGCTTATGTCAGTTCTTGAGTGGTGTAAGGGAAAGAAGAGCTGGGGACAGCATAGCTGTCTGAGCCAAGCAGCTCCACATCTGCAGACGGACCGTCCTGTGCTGCCTCCGACCATGGGCTCAGGCCAGAGCAGCAGCGTGGTGACGACCTTGGTCAGCTAGAGCAGCAGCACGTCAGCGTGGTGGTGGGAGAGCGCTCATGGTGCGGGCATGCCAACACGCTGTCCCTTCCGGCACTGTGTGAGGGATCGGGACGTCCTCTGCCGTGGCAGCGCCAGAGAAACCTGCACAGAAGCACGGCTGGAGTTGGTGTAGCTCTTTGGGGCTGGGCCTCAGTGGCTGTTTTGGCAGTTTGACCATCACGAGTGTTCTGGCTCTTGACATCTGCGTAGCTTGTTAGCTTGCAGCTGCGTTGGTGCAGTGGCTACTGCTGTGCAAGCATGACACACAGAGCGTGCAGCCTTGCACGGGAGATGCCATGGCAGATTCACTCTCCCGGGACACAGGGCAGCTCCGCTCCCGGCATCCCCAAGCTGGGCAAAGGCAAGCCACGCACGTCAAGCGCTCGGGGTACCCCGGGGTCTGTCCTTGATTTCACTGGGCCCTGCTCCTGCCAGTGTTGGACTGAGATCCCCCATCCTTGCTCTGTTCAGCTCCTGCCTGCCCTGGGGCTGGAAATGGCACCCGGCCATCCTGCTGCCCAGGCTTTTTCCAAACCTCAGCCCAGCATCTCCACTCTTTGCGTGCCTGTTCCACGCGCTGCCTTTCAGCTGCTGCTGGCTTTCTGACAGCACTTGTCTCAGCAGCTCCATGCTTCTCCCACCCAGCTCTGTAGATTAAAACCCCTTGGGCAATAAATTTCTAAGCCGTGGGCCGCAGCCCTGCAGCTGTGATGCTTCGTACAGTGATGGGCTATTTCCAGCCTGTCCTGGGAACAGAGAGGTGATTCATTGCAGCAGGGACGCACGCTATGTGCTGCTCAGATGAAAACCAATCCCACTCCAGACCTGTGCTCCTCTCCTGGGCACATGCTTGTCCTCTGCCACTGGGATCAGAAACTTGGCTGACCCAGAGGAGCGGAGAAGCTGAATGAATTTACCCCCTGTCCCGAGCAGAGACAGCGTAACCTTGCAGACCTAGCTGTGCGAGTCGGGGCTGCCATCTCCTCTGTCTTAAGATACAGGCTCGGACAAATTCCCCAACTTATTCCCCAGCGGAGAAATGGGAAAAACAGGGCGGCCTGCTGCATCCCAAGAGATGTCCCAGCCCCACATCTGGATCCTACAGGCCTTGGGAAAGTCTGAGTGCAGACTGGGGTCGGCCAGGCCACTGTGTGCATGCCAGGCAGCGTGGCTGGACACCCGGCTCCGGACTGTGCTGCCATCTGCAGCCCAGCACCGCGCTGTGCCCAGGGCCACCACGGGCCGGACCCTGGCCAGGCCGGAGACCTGGGGGTAGCCAGCGATCTTACCAAGAGAAGACCACCCATGGGAAGGAAGCCGAAACGCTGTGGGCTGGGGGGTATGGGAAGGGCTCTGGGCAGGCGCTGGGGAGCAAGGGGGCACCGCATTGCTCCAGTGGGTTCCCTGCGCCCCTCCACGGCAGGATGTGTGCAGGGGCTTTCGTGGGGCCAGGAGCAGGGAGCGTGCAATGGCCAGGTCCTGGGATGATGATGAAACTGGAGGGGACGGGATTGTGACAGGGGCACAGGAGGAAGGGAAGAGTCTCCAGTTTCAGTGCCTCTTCCTGCACTGCTGGAGTCATGGGTGGGTTTGGAACCAGCCCAGAGTGAGCAGAGCTGGTATACCTGAGCTTAAATACAGCAGAGCTCTAAGCTGCTGCGGGTAGGGCAGGTCCTCCTTACAGTAATTTATCAGGTGCACTAAGGGAGGTTGAGCCTGACGTCGCCTGGGTATGCTTAGCCGTGGGTTGTAGCTGTTCTTCTGCTCTGCAGCACTGCCGGGTGGGGGGCGGGCGGGGGCTGGCTCCCGAGGCTGGAAAGGCTGAGTGTGTGTGTCTCACTGGCTCCGCTCTGTGTCTTGCAGGATGAAGTGAAGCTCCCGTCTAAACTGAGCATCAGCAAGTCTCTAAAGGAGGGTGAAAAGCTGGAGAAGGAAGGCGAGGGCGAGGAGGTGCCTGTGGGTGAGGACCATGGAGAGGAGGACCACGTCCAGCTCTCCTCGGATGAAGAGGTGGAGATTGAAGAGATTATCGAAGAGTCACGGGCAGAGCGCATCAAAAGGAGTGGCATGAAAAGAGTGGATGACTTTAAGAAGGCATTCTCAAAGGAGAAGATGGAGAAGACTAAGCTAAAGACCAAGGAGAACCTGGAGAAGACCCGCCACAACTTGGAGAAGACCCGCCACAACCTGGAGAAGAGGATGAACAAGCTGGGCACCAAGATTGTGACTAACGAAAGGAGAGAGAAGATGAAGACCTCTCGGGACAAGCTGAGGAAGTCTTTCACCCCTGACCACACCATCTATGCCAGGTCCAAGACAGCCGTCTACAAAGTGCCACCCTTCACTTTCCATGTCAAGAAAATAAGAGAGGGCGAGGTGGAAGTGAAAGCCACAGAGCTGGTGGAGGTTGGTGGAGAGGAGGGAGAAAACTCAGATCTGCTGCGTGGTGAGAGTCCCGAGATGCACACGCTGCTGGAGATCACGGAGGAGTCCGACGCGGTACTGGTGGACAAGAGTGACAGCGAGTAGGACAGGCTGCAGCACGGAAGGGTTGTGGACGACGGCTGAACACGTAATCACTCACATTTCGAGATCTCTCTCTGCCCTGGTGCCCCAGGGAAAGTGTACACAATGCATATTTACTACCCTGCAGAGCCGACGCCAATCCCCTGCCTGCTTGGACAAGGTGTATTTTATATTTTAGTTTTAGCACACAGAAACGTTAGGAACATGGGACTGTTTTTCTTACACTGTTAAATCACCCTTGGAGACCATTCCTGCCGCAGGCTGCGTGAGAGCCTTCTAGCACCAGACCTGAAGATGGGCTTTGAGTGACGGGACCCAGCCCAGCTGGAGAGTGCTAAAACCAAGATAACGGCTGTACACCTGGAAAGCTCAAGTGTCCTCCATAAGCAAAGACCTGGTGTCAAGAAAGCTTCCTGCCAAGCAGCCCGCCAGCCCACACCACCCCAGCTCCCTGTGCCAGGCTGCATGGCCATCCCTGCAGGCAGGAAGACTCCCAGCACCCAAGCTGGCCACCCCTTCGGGGGAGCAGAGGAACTGTGATGCACCCAGCGTGCGGGAGGGAAGAGCTGAGCAAGTCCTGCTGATGGGCAGAGTGTGGGCGAAGCTGAGCCTGCTGCATGGCACGCAGGCAGGTCTGCTCCTCTCTGCCCTCCCGAGGACCGGATTACGTGGCAGTGCCTAGGATGGCTTCGCTGAAAAGCCGCCCCGCTGCCGGGACTGCCACGGGTGCCTGCGTGCACATCATACAGCTGGGGTCCAGTGTTCCTCCCCATTGCACTGGGGCTGTTGCTGCGACAGCCCCGGGGCTGTGGCAGGAGCAGTGCGGGCCCCACGCTCCCCTGCCCAGGTTACAGATCTGGCTGCCAGAGGCCCAGCAGCCGTGGGCAAGTCCTTGCCGGGGCAGGGAGCACCGTGGAGGTGGGGTGCTGGATCTGGTCCCTCCACACCTGCAGGGGTGGTGGCAGCAGGCAGCAAGGTACATGCTCGCTGCCAAGGGAGAGGGGATGTGCAGGCAGCTGTGCTGAAGCAGCCACCACTGGGTGCAGCTTGTTTCCAGAAGGATATGGGATGTGCTGATGCCATGTGAGGATCTTGACTGTCAGTGAGCAGCCTTGACACCAGTCCAGCACCGGACCTTGAGTATTTCTGAGCATCTGCTTCCTCCAGGGGTCCCAGCATGGCTCAGGCTCGTGCCCAGGTCCTGCGCTTTCCTCCCCCGTTTCCCGCTTTCTGCAGCTTCACTCCCTGTCCCCTGCAGCAAGGCAGCACTAGGATAGCACACCGCAGCTTGAGGGCTCTGCCCTGGCTCAGCCCGGGGCTGCCACGCTCCGGCTCTCATGTAGGCAGCCACCACTGCAGCACGACCCAGCCCTGCAGGAGCAGGCAGCGAGGCAGGAGGCTGTGTGCCTCGGAGGCTTCGCCCGGGGAGGCTGATCCTGGTGGGCAGGCGAGGGAGGGACCCGGTTGTGCTCATCCCCGTCTGCTTGCTGGGCTCAGCCCTCCTCTGTGAGCGCAGTCGCTTTCCTCCCCAGCCTGCTCCCCCCAGGCAGCAGGGAGGGCTGCTGTTGCTAACATAACCGAATATATAAACTTGCTTTTCCTCCAAGAATTATTTTCCTTCTTATTGTCTACTGCATCCAGCCTGTCCCAGGCCCAGGGTCCCATCCCGGTGCACGGCAGACACCTCCCCAGGGCCGTGCCGCCGCCATCGTCCCCAGAGGTGTGCCCATGCCAGGCCCGTGTGCTGGGCATGTGGCAGGCTGGAGGACGGCAGCAGGTGGCCCTGGAGGCTCCCGGTCGGGCCGGGGGCCCTGCCTCCCCCCTCGGGGGCAGGGGACACAGGCTTTTGGCCGCCCACAGCTCCTGCCCGGCCGTTCCCAGCCCAGCGCGGGCCCGCGGCCCGCGGGTCGCCTCCCCCCGCAGGGCCCACGGGCGGTTTTGACGTCGGTATTTCTTCTCACGGAACGGCGGGGCCGGGCCAGCCGGCCCCGAGGGCAGGAGGCCCGGGCGGGCACAGCCGCCGGGGCGGCGGGAGCGCGGAGGAGCTCCCGGAGGGCCGTTCCCGCGGCTGCGTCCCGGCGAAGCAGCGCAACTAATAAAGTCTCTTTTCTAAACCACCAGCGTGCAGCCTCTTCGTGGCGGCGGCCAGAGCCTCGGGGGGACACCCCCGCCACGCCCGCGGGGAACGGTACGGCATCGCCCCACGCGGGGTCGCTGCCCGGCGCGGAGCACAGGGCCCGCCCGCGGCGGCGCTGCCCCTTTAAGGGGCGGTGGCGGCGGCCGCGGGCCGCGCGCTGACGTCAGGGCGCTGCCCGGAACTCAGCTGGGTTTCCCGCACGGCCGTTCCCGGCAGCCGCCGCCCCCCCCGCCGCACCGCCCCCTCCCCAGCTCCGCCCAACGGCGGGAGGCGGCGCCGTCCGGGAACAGCCGGCACGGGGCAGCCCCCCCCCCCCCCGCCCCGCCGCGAGCCGTGATGAGGCGCGGGGGCGGCCGCGCTGATTGGCCGTCAGGGCCCGTCCCTCGCAGGGGCCGCGGGAGCGCAGAGCCGCTATTGGCCGCGCTCGGCGTGACGCGAGGGTGGGGCGGGGCCGGGCGGGCAGCAGGTTTCTCGTCACTCGGGCAGGGTCCGGACGCGATCGTCGCCGGCACCGGGAGCCGCTGCCCCGCCCCGCCCCGCCCGGGACCGCCGGTGAGCGCGGGGAGCGGCTGGGGGGGGACGGGACGGGACTGTGGGGCCGGGGACCAGGTGCCGGGAGGCTCGGCCAGGGCCGCCGGGTGCCCGGGCCCACTGCTGCTGAGCCCCGGGGGCAGGCTGGCACCGGGGAACCGGGTGTCAGGGCCCGGGTGCGCAGGCCCGGGGCTGGGTGCCTGCCGGGGCTGGGAGCCAGAGCCCGGGGCGCAGGTATTCGCCCCCCCTCCCCGAGCCGCTTTGGGGCCGGGGCTGCTCATCTCGGTGGGGCTGAGCCGTGGCGGGGCGGGGGGGGGGTGGGCACGGCTGCTGCTGCCGCCGCCGTAGCCTCGGCCCACCCCCGCCCGCGGTGGCGGGGGGGCGGCTCCGGCAGCGCCTCCGGCCCGTCGGGTGTCTGCGGGGCCGTCAGGGCGGAGGGCACGGCCCCCAGCCGCACGCAGCGGGGTCTTTCCCGGGAGCCTCCCCCGTCGGCCGGGGCCTGTCCCTGCCCTCGGGGCCGGCGGTTTCGCTTTTGTTGGGAGGCGGCAGCTGGTTCCCGCTGCGGCCCGTCCCGGCGGCCGGGCTGAGCCTGGTGCCGCCGTGAGCGGGTGCCCAGCAGCAGGTGAGGGCAGCACCCCGCGCTCCCGGGGTAGTCGTAATTGGGGAGGTACTAATTAACCTAAACCTCTAGTCTTGCAGCAAATGGGATTTTTTTCCTTCCCGCAGTTCCCAGCAGGCACAGAGCGAGTCCTGGCTGGGCAGGGGCAGTTCCCAGAAGCCTGTGAGGCTCCGAGCTCCCACGGCACTGGCGTTGTCATGCGCTGCGTGTGGGGTCCCCGCTCCCCAAGCAGTGAAGCGTGCTTACACCGTGCAAACCCCAACAGAGGGTTCAAAGCCTAAATGGGGTTATCGGAGAGTGAGAAGCGTCTGGACTGGTAGGGCCTGAGGAGCTGCCACCTGGTCTGGTTTTGGTGAGCCCGGATGGTGGGCTCTCACATGGTCTGTGTGCTTTGAGGGGTTTAACTGTAGGATGACCCTTGGGCCACAAACTCCAGATTGCCTGAGCAAGGGTTCAGGACAGATGTTGATGCAGCCTGTCTCAGAGGTGAAATGTTCATGCTGATGAAATGACTCGTAACCAAGACTGAAAGCCTAACTGAGGGTCCTGCACCTGGGCAGACCAAGGCTTGAAGACCTGATTGACCTCTCTAGTAGAGCTGTGAGCTCAGGGCTGCAGCTTTAGCCACCCCTTGAACAGAACTGCTCAGCAACGTCTTGCTTGGGGTCTTCTGCCTGGACCAGGCTTTGGTTCGATAACCATCCTTGCCAGCAGTACGTGTGAGGCAGAGTGGCCGAGAAGCAGGTGCAGAGCAGAGCTGTCGGGTCATGCATCTCGGGTGAATATGAGCCGTGTGGCCGAGTAGCCAGAGCGCTCTGTGGGTGCTGACAGCTCTGCCCACCACTCCTGCCTGCTGCTGGCCTCTGTGCTGCCTGTCAGCTTCCCACCACTCAGCACAACACTGTCCTGAGGTGTGCGTGATTCCTGTTCCACAGGCTGCCTGTGCACACCCATGTGCACCTGTTGGAGGGGCGCAGCTGGAGGACCGGCAGTGTGGGGGGAGCAGCGGTGGTGTCCCAGGTGTGGAGGGTGGGCTGCCCTGGGCCCGCTCCAGAGAAGGTCCCTTCTGCGTCTGCAGGGTACTGTCCCTGCCTGTGTGTGCACCTCAGGGCAGTTGACCCCATTTCCACCCTGAAAGTGATTGCTGTCGCTGTCACTCCCCAGTGCAGCCTCTTCTGCTGTTTCCTGTGGATCTGTTGGAGCTGCTGGAGTGGTGGTGGCAGAGGACAGGAGGGGTGTGTGGCTGGGCATCCTCTGCCCTGGGGGGGATGGTGACAGCATTACTCGCAGCTTCTGCAGTGAGAGTTATGTGTTGGGATGGACCCTGGAGAGCTGCTGAGCTGCAGTGAGGAACAGCCAGCTGTGGCCTGTGGGTTGATCAGAGAACTCGGTGCTGTGGCTGCGAGGTCTCCCAGAGCCTCCATCTGCCCTGCGCTGTCACCCTCTTCTCCTTTCACAAATCTCTGCATCACTGCTCTCTTTTTCCACCTCCAGGGCTGGCTTTGAAAACACTCCAGAGGAGCGGAGCCAAGTTCTCCTAATAGCCTTTTCAAAACTTGCTCTTGTGTTTGCCTGGAGCAATTAGCTGCTTTGTTGTAGAAGAACAGTTTTTCATCAGCCTGTTGTGTGGAAGCTGGGGCAGCGAGGCACCTGGCGTCAGTGCAGCAGTTTGTTGGAAAGCCGGGGCTCCCATGAAGCGTTGTTGATGGCATCTGTCATGAGTCTATGATGCTCCCACTGGTGATAACTCTGTTAATGTGACCTATGCGGTGCTATCGGTAACTGAGCTTCCTCCTGCTCATGGCAATGCAGGGGATAAGTGCCACAGTCCTTTCAAGGCTCTCTCTGGTGATTCCCCCCATACACGTTGCCCCGGGGGTCATTGCCGCTTGTTGTGGGGGCACAGGCGAGGGCTGTTCTCAGGCGCGTCCCAGAAACGAGAAAGCAGATGGAAGGCAATTGTGGGACTGCTTCCAGGGCAGCAGCCCTGTTTTAAATAAGGCTGTTGGAGTGTGCAGAGCTCTGCCGAGCTGCCAGTGACGCCACACAGCTCGGGCCTGGCTCTCGTGCTCTGTCCTTGCAGGGGAGCTAAAGAAAGATGAACTTTAGCTCTTGAGTTACTTTTAGCAGCTTTGCTCTGAGCTCTGGACAGTGTGTTTACCCCTGGGCTTGCATCATGCAGTGCTTGGCCCTGGCTGCATGGGTTGCTGCCTGGCTCCGTTCCAGAGACGGGAGGAGACGCTAACCGCAGAGACAGGCAAGCCCAGCAGAATCGGAAAGGTTCAACCCTCAGATCTTTAAATCCAGTCAACGGAGGCTTCCCAGTGGCGGGGCTGGCTGGGGAGAGGCTCCTGCGTGGGGTTTCAGGGCTGACGAGATCAGAGCTTCCCTAACGCTAGTGACTGTGACAATAAGGAACGTCACAGGGACCTTTTCCCTTTGGGATAGTCAGTGCTTCAGGCTGCCTGGCTGCCTTCTGTTGATGCTGGAGGAGCTGGAGCTCAGTGCTACACCAAAGGAGGCAACATCCCCTCTCAGCCCTTCGGGAGGGAGAGGAGGCTTTTGGCTTCCTGACTGCTTCCTGCTCCCAGCTGGTCCTGTCTTCCCACATCCTTCCCTGAGTTGACAGTGGGCCAGGCAGTCTCTGTCACGGGGCCCCCTCCCCGGGGCTGCGTGCCCTCCTGTCACCTGCTGCAGCAGACCTGTCTCTGTTGGCATGAGCCCATGTTCTAGCAAAGCCCGTCTCGAGGCTGAGAGATCCCTCGAGGTGAGAACTGGGTGCCATGGAGCCTCTGGGGATGGTGAGCAGAGACAGTGTCCTGCCCTGGGCTGGCTGCAGGCACAGCTAGCAGGCAGCGGCCTTCTCTGCGGGCTGCTGCCCCGCTCCCACGCGGGGCGAGCCTGCTGTGGTGGTTCTGTACTTGTGCTTGTGGTCTGCAGTGACTTCCTTTGCTTCCTCGGCTGCTCGCCTTGCAAGGAGGTGCCTGCGGTGGGAAGAGGCAGAGCAGCTCATGTTTCGCTGCATGCTAGTTCTGTTTTTCAGGGATCGGTACGACGGTGTGCGGTGCTGGGGCCCTGGCAGGGCGCCGACTTCCTGCGGCCGCGGAGCATGCGCTGCAGCGGGGAGGATCTCGTGCTTGAGTGGGAGCCCGGGCTGCCACGGTGGCTCATCCTGCAGCTATTTGTGGCAGTGAGAAGTGGCTGATTCCTGTCCAAATGCCGCTTCTGCGCAGCAGCCTGAGGGCTTTGCTTTTGGCCTTTTGGTGCACTGCAGATTGGGGCTCCAGTACTGCCCTGAAATACCCAGGTTGTGGCTTTCTTGTGGAAGATCCGCTCGGATCAAGGAGGATCCAGCAAAGTGGCATCTGGTTCAGCTGCTGCAGCCTGATAGGAGAAAGTCTGTCCATGACTGTTCTGCACTGGGCAGTGCCCAGGAAGCCGGCTCCCGTGCAATGGCGATGCTGCAGCACCGGTCCTCGGCTCCTGGCTCAGGGCTGGGGACGCTGCTCTGGCAGGAGACAGGCTGGGGCAGTGGCTACCGTTTCCGGACAGGCTGGAGAAGCACCCACCATGCACGGGGTTGCCGTCGTGGTGGTGCAATAGGAAATGAGGTGGCTGAGCTCACCGGCAGGCAGGGCACTCTGGTGGCTTGTAGGTTTTCAGCTGTTGCCTGGCCCATGTATTTGTTGGGGTTTTCCCCCCCAGAAGCAGCACTGTATGGTTCACACTGTAATAATAGCCTCCAGTACCAAGTTAAAAGGGCTGTGAACACACCACAGCTGCCTGTGTGGAGGGAGCATTCCACATGCTGCTGCAGCCAAACAGCCAGCAAACAGCTGAATTCACTGCAGAATGGGGGCTTTGATGTGATGCCCAGTACGCAGCCATGAACTGCGCAGCTAATGGCCCAGCCTTTCTTGGTCAGCAGTTGCAGAAAACAAAAGTTCTGGGGCTGCAAAGGCCCTGTCACATCAAGGCAAGTCTTTCTCTGAGGCTGAAGGAGAGTCTGTTATTTACAGGCTCTTGCATGGGCTGGGGTCTCTCTCCTCCTCCCTCTCATTGCTCCATTGAAAACAGGCTTGGTTCACATGGCCTTCACTGAGGGTTGTGCCAGAGGGTTGTTGTTCAAGGTTAATGTCCTGTGGGTGTTGCTCCTGTCTTTGGGCCTGTTCGATGCTGTAAAGTTCTAAAAACCTCTTTAACTTCATGTCAGGTGCCAGTGTCTGTCTTCTTCCTGTGTCTCAGTCCACAACAGGATGCTCCCCTTTTCTCTCCTTTTCAAAAAGCATCCAGAAAAATGGGGAAAGTGTCACGTGCAGCAAAGATCAGAAGAGCGCGACATACAGTGATGTTGAAAGTGTCAGGTGACAGTGATCTGATATGTGGGCCCATCTTGGAGAAGCTGCTAGTGAAACCCAGCTCTCTATGCTGTGCAGCCCCTCGTGGTCAAGCGGGGCCTTGGGGCATGGGAGCTGTGGGTGGGCAGCTGCGGGTGGTGGCAGGGTGCCTGTGGTCATCTCTTGTGCTGCTGGAAATCTGCACAAGCACCCAGCTCTGTGCTCCAAGCGAGGTTCAAAACTCCTGCCTGATGCTACTGTGTACCCAGGGAAGTCTTACTTGCCATCAAAGCTTCATAAATGACTGTCCTGCCTAATAAAAGCCTGCTTGGCTCCTAGGTGGAGCAGCTGCTCTCGCTTGTGTCTTCACCTGCTTCCAGCCCATCCTGGGGCCTAGGGCAGAGCAGCCTGGTTTGCTGGAGGGGAATAAATCCCATCTCAAGGGGTGGCATGGCCATCCTCCCATCTACCTCCTCTTCACTCTGCTTGTCGGGCACTGCTCTGTGCCTCCAGCACCCCTCCTGGTGCTGGCCTGTTCCCAGACCTTCACACCTCCTGGGGCATTTGCTGTGATTTCCTTCGTGCTGGCTCCTCGGGGCTGCCCCACCGTGATGGTTTGCTCCCGCAGAAGCTGCGGCGGGCTCATGTGCCCATGGTGCCGCGGGATGGAGTGCGGTGCCCTGACCCACACCGAGCCCAGGGCCAGCCTGGGACTCCTGGCTGGTGCTGGGCCCCATTGCCTGCGCTCTGCTCCTGCAGCACCAGCTGGGCCACCAGCCTGGCTGCTGGTCACTGGCTGCCCAGCTGTCCCCAAACCCCAGCTGGCATGTCACTTGCTGCAGTGACCTTTGGGAAGAGCAAACAGCTTTCTGCAGGGAAGTGACTTTGTGCTGGCGTAGAGCAAAGCTCTGTGCCTTTGCTCCCTAAGCACAGCTTGCGGTCCCCTCGTTAGCATTAGTTTGATTTCCATCGATATACAAGTTGCTAACTTGAAAATTGCTCCTTCCTTGTTTCTATTGTTTCCTGGCAGTCTCCGCCTTCTGCACTTACTGTAAGCTCTGCAGCTCCTTCCCTGCCTCCCGGAGCAGAGGCAGGCATGCGCACCTCTGGCCGGAGGGCGCCTGGAAGACACTGGCACCACATTAAAGCCTTGTACCTGTCGCTGGTGACCTACATGCCCAAGACCCCTCTTTTCCCCTCTGGCAAGAAGGTAGGAAAGCTTTGGGAAATGGTGCGTCTCTCTAGGAGAAAGCTTTGCCGAAGGCAAGCACTTTGGAAGTGTGCTCTCGTGTGGGGAAGCTCGGTGCTTGCCAGGCTGAAGCAGGACAGATGGAAGCTCAATTCCTGAAGCCGAGCCCAAAGCTGTGTTCCCTGTGCTGGGGGAGCTTCTGCGCAGCTCAGCGCAGGTCTGAGGGGTTTGATGGTGTTCGGAGCTGCCTATGACATAACTTTTAACCTTGCTCTGACCCTGTGGTGTGAGGAGCGCTGAGAAGTGAGGCTTCCTACCTGACTGGGTTTGTAAGAGTGACTGCATCCGGCCTGACCTGCTTGGGGCTGCACCCAGCCCTGCGGGCTTGTGCCTCCCCCGAGATCTCGGGTTTGTGGGCTGTGAGATCCTCCACAGGGGTGGGAGAGGATGAGGCTCAGCTCAGCAGCTAGGGCCTGCCTGCTCTGCTCCTGTAATCTGGTGCAAATGGCCACTGGTTGCCGGTGCCAGTGTCAGCTCTGCTGTTCTGAGCTCAGATGTTTCAGATTAATTTCATGACATGTGGTGAAAAAAGAATGAGTCAGAATCTGGGCTTTATTCAGCTTTGCAGCTGGGCTGGCTGGAGTGAAACCTTTCTGCCACCGCTGTTCTTGGGAAGCTCGGCTGGGCTGGGGCCGAAGCTGCCTTCCATGCTTGCCTTTGGCTGGATTTCAAGTTGAGCTCTCGGGATGAAGTGGTGCTGCTGGGCCCTCACTTTTTGGTGCTCTGGCTGCTTTGCTGCTCACCCTGCAGGCAGGCAAGGCTGCGTGGCCGTGTACTGCGCCGTCGGGGGCTCCGGGGTCGAGTGCTGCAGCACGGATGTCAGCGGGTGTGAAAAGGGCTTTTCCCCTCGCAGCCAGGCTGGTTCCTTCCCCAGCCTCCCCGAGGCATGCGTGCCAGTATTCCCACACTGAGGATGCATTTTCAGCCTGCAGTTCCGCCTTCTCTTGACCCAGGCCCACCCATGGGTGACGGCAGAGGTGCCTGCCCTGCCAGCCCGAGCTGGCAGCCACTCTTGCCTTGCCAGACCCCAGCCTGGAAGCACAAACTGGTGCTAGTCCCAGGGCTCCTTGAACTGGTCCTGTGGCTACTGGCTCGGGGTGGATTTTGCTGAAGAGGAACCGGCTCCTGGATGTGTGATCAGCTCCTCGGGGACACGGGGCCTGGGCTCATCCCTTGGGGTGCGTTGGAGCTCTGCAGTGTCGCGGGCCCAGAGCTGTGCACACAGCAGCTACCCTTGGAGGGATGGGCACTGCCTGGCCCTTGCCAGTGCCAGCCCTCTCGGAGCTGTGTGCCCCAGGCTTGCCGTGCCCTGGCTGTCTCTGGTTCTTGCCCCGTCAGCCCACCCCAAAGGGGAGCAGCGGTTGTGGCTGGGTCCTGCTGAATGGCTGGCAGGAGGGAGTTTGGAGAGTCCTGGGTGCCAGCTCTGAGCAGCATGTGTGCCCATCCCACCAGGTCTCCGGAGCTGGCCAGGATGGCCCAGTGGAACCAGCTGCAGCAGCTCGACACGCGATACCTGGAGCAGCTCCACCAGCTCTACAGCGACAGCTTTCCCATGGAGCTCCGGCAGTTTCTGGCCCCGTGGATTGAGAGCCAGGACTGGTAAGTTCTTGCGAAATGCTGGCATAGGGACTTTGCTCCGGACACCTGCACTGGGGAGGCAGCAGGTCTGGAGGAGCTCTGCCACTTTCCCTGGGCTCTTGACATGGCAGGGCTGGTCTTCCTCCCTGAGGCTCGTGTGGCGGGAAGGGGAGTGGGACTCTGTGTGCATAGTGCCAGACCCCGGACCAGGAGAAGGGAGAGCTCCAAAGCAGAGGTGTCCCCATTCAGGGCTGACTTACATTGACCTCTGTTGTAAGCGAGGTTGACACAGAGCACTGATTCCTGGATCCCATCCAGAGAGCACATGGGACTGGTGAGGTGCTTGCATGCACTGTCTGCCTGGCTTAAGGCCAGACTTTAAGTCCGAGTCCAAAACCTCTGTGTCGCGCTGCCCTTGCGGGTGCAGTCCAAGGGCTCGGTTTATTGGCGTGAAGCAAGTCAGGCCTGCTCTAGCCCTTGCTTTGGTGCAGGTTAGGAAGATGGCTGGGGTGTTAAATTGCGTGGGGGATGGCAGGCGTGAGCAGACCTGCCCTGCCTGCAGTGCTGGCTGCAGTGCTGCCTTGTCCCTTCCCCTGTGCCGGGCACCCAGGACTCTGCCCTCCCTCATGCAGGGCGTACGCCGCCAGCAAGGAGTCGCATGCTACGCTGGTGTTCCACAACCTGCTGGGGGAGATCGACCAGCAGTACAGCCGCTTCCTGCAGGAGTCCAACGTCTTGTACCAGCACAACCTGCGGCGCATCAAGCAGTTCCTGCAGGTGAGATGGGAAGCACTGGTTTGGCATGGGGAGGCATTGGGGGAGCCTGTGGAAGTCCAATGGCTTCCTCAGCACAGCTCACGACCCACACCCCTAAAGGATGCTGGGAGTTACATTGTGCCTGCTAAACTTGGGGATTTGAACCTTTTACAGAGCAGATACTTGGAGAAGCCAATGGAAATAGCCCGCATCGTGGCTCGCTGCCTGTGGGAAGAGTCCCGGCTCCTCCAGACAGCTGCCACTGCAGCCCAGGTCAGTGGCTTGGGTGACCAGGGGCCACTGTCCCACCGCCCACCCAGCAGCACTGTTTGGGTACTTGATGCTGTAGGGAAGCTGCAGTCTGAAGCTCCCCACTCGCTTCCTTCAATAACGACAGCTGCTTTGTGCTGAGGGATGGTCCAGCTGCGGTGGCTGATAACTTCTGCTCTCTGGGCAGCAGCTGCTTCCCACCAGGATGCAGCCTGGGTGCTCTCTGTCTGGGGTGGCTGTTAGCTTTGTGCATCTGTCTCTCCTCTTGCCCCTTGCTTGGGGTGCGCCCTGCACCATGCACCTTGCTGTGCAGCCCTGGAGCTAATGCTGCAAGCGAGCAGCCAGCTGCACTGGGTTTTGTTAGTGAGGTTGTGAAGACCCTTCCTGCAAAACCTCCTCAGGCAGGGAGGGGAGTGTCCCTGGGTCATGGCCCTGTTCTAATGCCCTCCTTGTCCCCTCTGCAGCAAGGGGGACAGGCAACACATCCGACAGCAGCTGTAGTGACGGAAAAGCAGCAGATGCTGGAGCAGCATCTGCAGGATGTGAGGAAGAGGGTGCAGGTATGAGTGCTGCCTAGGTACCTTCTCCTTTACCCACAGGGGTGATTTAGTGCTTTGAATAAATCCACATCTCTTGCCTTGCAGGATCTGGAGCAGAAGATGAAAGTGGTGGAGAATCTCCAGGATGACTTTGATTTTAACTACAAGACTTTGAAAAGCCAAGGAGGTAATGGAAGCTCATTAGCATCTGGCAAACCAAAGTGTGTTCCTGCTAGGAAACTTACTGGAGGGCACGTTCCAGTCTTCCTGGTGCCTCCTCTCCAAGCAAGAAGGGTGGCTTAGGCTCAGGACATTTGCATGGCAATTGGAGAAACCTTGCCTTCTGACACTGCCTCCAGGGAATTTGAACCAGAGCTCTGCCTGTGAGCAGAGAAATGGCGTGTGGGGGTGATAGCGCTGCTTTGCCTGCAGGAAAGCCAGCAAGGTGCTTAGAGGCTGTGTGAGATCGCTGCTTAACTATTAAAGTTTTTCTAGGGTGCCCACTCCTTTGCAGTGGAAGTCTTTTGTTTGTGTGATGCTTGGGAGGGTAGGAGGAGTCCATGTGCATGGCTGAAGCTTTCTCACCTCTTTGCACAGACATGCAGGACCTGAATGGAAACAATCAGTCGGTGACCCGGCAGAAAATGCAGCAGCTGGAACAGATGCTCACGGCACTGGACCAAATGCGAAGGGTATGTCGTGCAGCTGGCCCTCCAGATCCCCCTGGGGTATGCGTTTGGTGTTCCTGCATGGCCAGAACTGAGAGCAGTGCTGGAAATGCAGCCCTGGGCGACTTCTTTCTTGTCTGTGAATGTAAAACTTGCAGATCTTGGAGGGAGTCAGAGGGTGTTGAAGGTTCTGCTTTCTTTTTTGACAGGGTATTGTGAGTGAGCTGGCTGGACTGTTGTCAGCTATGGAGTATGTGCAGAAGATGCTGGCAGATGAGGAATTGGCAGACTGGAAGAGACGGCAGCAGATCGCCTGCATTGGTGGCCCACCAAATATCTGCTTAGACCGGCTCGAGAACTGGTAGGAGCTGGCTGGGGGTTGGATCAGTCACCAGAGAGGTGGCATTCAAACACCTGTAGTGGAAGTGAGCTCTTTGCCTCTGGAAACATCTTTGCAAAATGGCTTCTGATGCCTGCAAGCATAAATGTAATCTGCTAGTCAGGCTGAGCCTCGATAGTGGGCTCTAGTGCTGGAATGGTTAGCCCCAGGCCTGTGGGACTTTGAGGCTGCTGTGAGAAGTTCCTGTTGTGTCTCTGCAGAACTTGGGTGTGTGTAGGTTTCTCTTGTAATGCATGGCCTAGAAAAATGCGCTGGGCCAGGAGCCATAGGCATGTTCTGTTCTCTGCTGGTTTGGTATAGAGAGCATCCTCTCTTGCCCAAGCAAGAGAAGAGTAGGGCTCTGCGGGCTGGGACCATGCAGGGCTCGGCAGCCAGAGCTAACACTGGTTCTTCCTGCTCCCCTAGGATAACCTCTCTTGCTGAATCACAGCTACAGACCCGGCAGCAGATCAAGAAGTTGGAAGAACTGCAGCAGAAAGTGTCCTACAAGGGTGACCCAATTGTCCAACACCGGCCCATGCTGGAGGAGCGGATTGTGGAGCTGTTCAGGAACCTGATGAAAAGGTGTCAAGGGCTGGGAGGGAGCTGTGGACAGTCCCCTGGTCACAGGCAGCGGGTGGAGGGGTGGGCAGTGAGCATGCTGGGCCAGGCTGAGGTTTAACTGTGGTTCTTGTGCCTTTCCCTGCAGTGCTTTCGTTGTGGAGAGGCAGCCCTGCATGCCCATGCACCCCGACCGGCCCCTGGTCATCAAAACTGGCGTGCAGTTCACCACTAAAGTCAGGTGGGTCACCGGTCCTTGCGATCCTGCTGCACTACGGGCAGGGGAAATGAGCCGTGTGGGGGAAAGCAAAGCAGGATCTCTCTCCGAAGGGGATGCTGGTGCAGATCCAGCCTCCAGCTTGCCTGGGGAGTGCTGGTGCTGGGAGGGAATGAATCCCAGCAGGCTGGCCCTGCTGGAGTGCCGCCTGTGTGACTCAGTGCAGGGATGGTGGCTGCTGGCTGGGGCTCTGCTGCGTTCCTGGAGGCAGCCAGAATTCTGGTAAATCCCGCTGCAGGGGTGGGGAGCAGGAAGAGTCAACGCATCTCTGGCCAGCTGTGTCTCAGCTGGCCTGTGTTCCCTACCAGCTCCCACAGAGAGCAGCTGCTCCAACACCAAACTCTACCTGGAACTTCTTCAGCATCTCCCAGCTGTGCCCGTTGCCCCCTTGGGATGTGGCAGCATCTTGCCACAGAGCAGTGTGGCGGGTGTTTGTTCAGAGCAGATGTCTGCCTGGTGCAGGCAGTCAGCAGCCAAACCGAGCCCTTCTCAGGGTGCTCAGGGGAGCATGGGCACCTCCCCAGTTCTGGGGACAGGTGTCGGGGCTGACGTGTCAGAGGTCTGCATGCAGATGGGCTCAGGGATGCCGGAGGAGCTGGGTAATACCGCATCTCTGAATTTTGTGGTGTGAACTGCGGTGCTGTTTGCTGGGGGGAGGCACACAGCACTGCTGTCCATCTAGCTGTTCTGCAGTCTGTGCCAGATGCTGTGTTGAATTAGAGTTGCTCGCCTGCGCAGGATGTTCACGCTCACACTCTGTGTCTGCTAACTCTTTGCAGGTTGTTGGTCAAGTTTCCAGAGCTGAACTATCAGCTGAAAATTAAAGTCTGCATTGACAAGTGAGTCCTGTGCTCTGATCCTGGCGATTTTGAGTGGGTTTACTGGAGTGGGACTTGTTCCTGCTGCCGTTGGGTCAGGCTCCATCCCCGCACTGAGGGCCAGTGTGACGCCCAGTAGAAGGGGAGGGTGCAGGGTGGCACTGGGTCCCAGGGGTTTGTTCCCATGTGGGGGAACAGCCTTGGGGGGCTTGTGGGACTTGATGTTGTGATGTAGCCAGCCCCACACACCAGCTGGTCTACATCAGGGTGGGAAGGCCATGGCCATGACCGGGTGTGTCTCTCCCCTTTCCTAGGGATTCCGGGGATGT